>NC_056579.1:1352097-1364413 GCF_018340385.1 Cyprinus carpio
GTGTCCGAGCTCACCCAGGCAAATGCAACATCTACGAGCTCCCCACTGCGCTGCCCACACCGGCCGTTCCTCCCCGTACCACCACCGAGGCGTCTCCCAGTCAGAGCCCCGCCTACCGTAGTTTCCTGATTCATACAACGGTGAGCCGAAAACTACTAATTGCAGAGCATTCCTACACGTTGTTCGATGCATTTCTCTCTGCAGCCCAGGAGGCTTTGCCACGGAACAGAGTAAGGTGGCATTTGCGCGCTCACGCTACTGACTGGGAGGGCAGCGCTATATGGGGGACGGCGGTTGTGGGAAAACCAAGATCCATGCTGTGCCTCGTTTCAGACACTCGCCGCCGAGATGAGAAGGATGTATTTGACCGCGCGGTCCGCAGGAAGAGAAGCGGCACGGATCCTCGCGGGACCTCAAACAAGGCGGAAGATCGGTATCAGATTTACTCAAAACCTATCGAGTTCCGGACTTGGCGTTGCCGATGCCATACCCGTCAGTGGAACGCCAGAGGCGCAGTGGGATATGTTCCTGCATGGGCTGGCTGACCGCGTCCTGAGAGAGATTTACGCGCTGGATTTACCTACTACACTCAATGGATTAATTGAACTGGCACTTCGCGTTGGATTCCCGACTCTCGCGAGTCGAACGCACTGAAGGGTACCCACTCAGTTCTCTGGAGCAGCGGAGACCATGCGATCCAGCGGCGCGGATGCGGTCAGCCCAGTCTACGATCCCGAGCCCATGCAGGTCGGGCGAGCTCGGCTTTCCCGGGAGGAGAAGGAGAGGCCCGGAGATCCCAGGGCCTTTGTCTTTACTGTGGGACTGCAGGACATTCGCTTATGACTGCCCGGTAAAAGGGCGAGCCCGGCAGTAAATCTGGAGGCTACTGTCGGGTGGGATCTCCGCTGAGAAGACCTCATCAACATCTACACTCCTCCCGGTAAGGACTAAGGTGGTCAGCCAACACTCACAACTGTCGGGCACCTTGTGTGGACTCCGGGGCAGAAGGGAACTTCATGGACTATACGCTTTTGCACACAAGATTCACGTTCCCCCTGTTACCTCTCACCCGCACCATTGCTGTTCACGCCCTTAATGGCCACGCTGCTACCTAACGTGGTTTCATTCACCACTGGACCCATTACAACTCATCGTATCTGGCAACCACACGGAAACTACTTCATTCTACATTCTGGACTCTCCCCCCGCGCACCCATTGTTTTAGGACACCCCTGGCTCATCAAACACAACCCTAGGATTGACTGGCAGCAAGGATCAGTGGTGGAGTGGAGCAGTAAATGTCATGAGTCCTGTCTGCGTCTGCCTGTTCTGCCTGTTTCTCGTTTCTGTGTTTCAGGAGGAAAAAGCAGTGGATTTGTCAACACGTGCCTACGGAGTAGTATCAGGACCAGGAAGGAAGTGTTCAGTAAAGTCTCGGGCTGCTTCTCTCCCTCTCTGCATCGTCCCTAAGGGACTGTGCCATAGAATTATTGCACAGGTACGTCTCCGCCTAAGGGCAAATTATATTCACTTTCTGTTTCAGAAAGCGAGGCTATGGAGAAATATATTTCTGATTCTCTAGCAGCGGGGGTTCATTACGTCCTTCCTCTTTCTCCAGCTGGGGCGGGGTTCTTTTTTGTGGGGAAAGAAGGATGTATCCCTGCGACCTTGTATTGACTACCGGGGGTTGAACAGCATCCACGGTAAAGAATATCTTATCCTTTGCCGTTGATGTCTTCCAGCCTTCGGAGAGGTTACAAGAGAGGCGTCGATCTTCACTCTAAATTGGACTTACGTAATGCTTATCATTTGGTCGCATCAGGAAGGGAGATGAATGGAAGACTGCTTTTAACACCCCCCCAGAGGGCACTTTGAATACTTGGTCATGCCTTTCGGATTGTCCAACTCCCCAACAGTCTTCCAGGCACTTTCGTCAACGGAGTGCTTTCTGCGAGGATATGGTCGATCAGTTCATATATGTCTAACTGGATGACATATTTTATTTTTTTTCTTCTCTCTCCAGGAACTGCGTGCAGCCGTTTGACGGCGAGTACTTCAGAGGCTGCTAGAGAAATGGGCTTTTTTGTCAAAGTGCGCGAGAAATGCGCTTTTTCATGCACAGTCTGTTCCTTTTTTGGGGGTACATCACGTTGTCTGTCTGAAGGAATCGCGTATGGATCCTGAGGAAGGTTAAGGCTGTGGTGGATTGGCCAAGTCAGATTCACGGTAAGGACCTTACAGAGGTTTCTGGGGTTAGCCAATTTCTACTGGAGTTTCATTCCATAAGTTCAGCCAGCCATAGCCTCGCCTCTGACTGCCTTGACCTCCCACAGAAACTGCGTTCAGAGTGTTCAGACGACGGCTGAGGCTGCCGTTTGCCAAACTGAAGGGCCAGCTTGGTTTCAGCCCCCATCTAAGTACCCATGATCCATTCAGTTCAGTTAGGTGGTGGAAGTGTCGATCGTCAGGAGGTGGGGTGTTAGGGTGCAGTGTATATCCCCAGCGCGTTCTTCTACAGGCGACAGGATGCATCCGGCATGGCGTTTTTGTCTCACACGTTGGTCCGGCTGTCAGAACGTAATTATGATATTGGAACCATGAAGATGTGTTGGCAGTCAAGTTAGCATTAGAAGAATGGCCGCCACTGGTTAGAAGGGTCGGGGTACCTTTTATCATTTGGACCGATCATAAGAATCTGGAATTACATTAGAACGCCTAAAGATTGAAACTCCAAGGCGAAAGGCTCGGTGGGCACTTTTTTTCGGACGTTTTGACTTTACTCTCTCATAGCCGCCCGGGCTCCACGAACATCAAGCCCGATTCTTTATCACGCATTTTTGACCGTTCGATCGCCCGTCGAGTGCCTCGGAGACCTAATTATCTCCATCATGGGAAGTCGAAGGTCAAGGCGGCCTTACAAGTAGCATACTCCGGTCGACTGTCCACGAACGTTTATTTGTGCCAGAGGATTACGGTCCGGTATTCAGTGGGGCATTGTTCCAATGTGGCTTGCCATCAAGGTCAGTCCATCTTTACTAGTCAAGCAACGCGATTCTGGTGGCCCGCATTGTGACTCGCGGCGTTCACAGTTTTGTTTTGGCTTGCTCCAGTTTGTGTGCCACTGGTAGAATTCCAATCGACCCCAGATGGGCTCCTTCAACCGCTGCCGATCCCTTGAGACCCTGGTCCCCATATGGCTCTAGATTTTTTGTCACCGCCCTCCCACCCTCTCAGGGAACCGCAGTGGATTTTGACCCGTGGTGGACCGATTTTGAAGGCACGCTCCATTTCATTCGCTGCCCAATTACCCTCAGCCAGAGGACGACAGCAGTGGTTATGCAGTTGACCAGCCATCTTGCTTGGTTACATGGCCTCCCCGACAGACGAATGGTTTTCGACAGAGGACCTTCAATTTGTGTCCAAATTTTGGCAAAAGTTTTGTAGATTACTGGGGTGACTGTGAGTTTTTCACTCTGGGTTTCATCCCCAGGCAATGGCCAGACTGGAGAGAGCCAGCCAGGATTTGGAGAGGAACGTTGCGATGTCTGGTTTCCAGAATCGCTTACTCATGGAGTCAACAACTGTCAATGGTGGAGTACGCCAGGAGTGCGCGTTACCAGTATCATCTACGGGCCTATCTCCGTTTGAGTGTAGTCCTAGGTTACCAGCCACCAATTTTTCCTAGTCTGGAATCTGAAGTCACAGCACCCTTCTGCTCACCGCCTTCGTCCAGAGGTGTCATCGCACTCTGGACTGAAGAGCCCATTGAGACTCTACTCAAGCGGGGAAGCGCATTCAAGGCCAAAGCCGATCGCCACCGGTCTAGGCCTCCGATATCGCCTTCGCCGGGTCAAAAAGTGTGGCTTTTCTACCAAGAACATTCCTCTGCGTCTCCGCCTCTAATAAACTTGCTCCCAAATTTATCGGCCCGTTCACTGTCACCAAGATCCTTAGCCCGTGGCAGTCCGCCTCAAACTCCCCTCCAGTGCACAGGAGGATCATTCCGCCTTCCATGTTTCCAAAATAAAACCTGTGTTTCACTCCTATATTAACTGGCCGGTCCCCAGTTCCCCCCGCCTCGTCCTCGTAGATGGGGAACCTACATAGCACTGTATTGTCGTGTGATTCTGGACTAAGTGCGGAGGGGGACGCTGGATTCCAGTACTTGGTGGACTGGGAAGGTTACGGTCCAGAGAGAGAAGGTTCCTAAGTAGAGACATCCTGGATCACTCCCTTATTGATGATTACAATCGACAGGTAAGGGACGCCAGGAGGCGTTCTTAGGAGAGGGGGTACTGTCACGGTTCATGACTCACTGATTTCTTCGTGGTCCCGTGGTATTGTGGTTCTGTGCGTGTATGAGTGTGTGAGTGGGGCGTGACATCGCTCGTTCCGGCTGATCAGCACGCCAGCTGATCTAATTCACCGCACCAGCTGCTGCCAATTCACTTCCTACTATAAAGACTCACTGCACTCTCCTCTCTTTGTCAGGATCGCTAGTTTGATGTACCTGTGTTAGGCCGCCGGTTCGCTCCAGTCCTGTGCCAGATTCTAGTTCCCTGTTCGTGTCCTGTGATGTTCTCGCTCTGCCCCGGCCCAGAGATCTGACCGTCACCTGTCGCCTTTAATGGAAAGCACGCTTTGACCACACTCTAGTCCCTGCACCACCAGCCTACCCGAAATTCCAGTACAACACTTTGTGTTTGTTCTACTCAAATAAAGAGTCCCTTTGACACTATTAAGCTCGGCCTTCTCAAAAGGCAATAGGACAGTTTCATGCTGTGGCCACCACAAAATCCAGTCGAAGTAGAACCAATCATGTCCCTCCTGGTCAAAATGTTTTCAAAGGCTTCTTCTTTCATAGATCATCTACTCTTCCTGGTGTGGGATAACCTCTCTCACCACTTTCTGTACCGCATCTGAATTTCTGCGTTTGAATTTTGAATACTGGAATTTGAAGCTTCATCTTGAAAACTTGAAGCTGTATTTTTAAAAAACCGGATATTTGCAGGTCTAAGAATCTAGAGGGAAGAAAAAAAAAATCGCTGTTGAAGAAAAATAATGCCTATTAAAAACCACTGAAGTACTCTCCCCAATTTCAGTGTTTAATTAAAAAATAATATAATAAATAACACTAATAACAATCTAATTCAAAACTATGTTAAGTGCCACATAATATTAAGTTTTGTTAAAATGACAAATTAAATCAAATAGTTTTGTTATATTATTTATAAGCTCCACAGGTTCAGGGATCAATCACAGAATATACTTGGAGTGGTCTGTTCAGTCTCCAGATTTAATTCCTGATTTAGAAATATTTGGTTGAATTCTGAAGAAAGAGTGGCAATGTGAAACCAAAATTTCTCTGTGCGATCTGAAAGTTTTTCAGGTGAGGAATGGGCCAAGATTGCAGAAGAGGTGGCAGAAGCTTCTAAGCACTTCTCTTCAAGTAGTGTTTATTAATGGCTTAAAGAATACAAGATTCTGAACCAAATTGGGATTTTGTAGTTAAATAATTTTTTGAACATGAACGTTTAGGAGCCAATTAGATTTTTCCTCATTATTTACGTTCTCAGAATTACCTCAAATGTGTATTAATAAACGTTCTTCTAATATTGTGATGATGCCATTGGTGAACTGTTTTCACAAAATTCCTATTTCTCTGACAGCAAAAATGTCTCACAGGTCAAGGTTGAAGAATTCTAATTGCAACTGTATTTAAACAATCACTTTAAAAAGCACTTCAGGATCATTTCACTTACCCCCTGTTTTCAGCTCACAAAAAGTATTGTGAAATATACAAATTGTGATATATTAAAAAGAAACTGAGTGCTTTCTTTCACAAATGTGTGCTCTGTGTGTAAACACTGTATATGATAAGAATACCAGTTAAAGATTAAAAATATCTATTAGTCAATGTACACAAATTTCTCCTATATTGTTAGATCCCAAAAAATAAACATGTCCATACACTATTTTGATGAAATATAAAATGGCCATGTGCTATAAAAATATTCCACTTTACTTTATGTAGATAATGTACCTGAGATCAGTCTTTTTATCTCCCACTCGTTAAAAAAACATTTCTGGACCGATATTCCATAGGACCAGTCACTTCTCACAGGACACAATACTGGACTCTGCTCCTGATCTCTTCTGGCCCTGAACTGATCTAGCCTAACAAACAGATTAACCTTATGATGATCACTGAAGGTGTCTAAGTAATTCAACAAAATACATCATGAGGAGACTTTTTGACCTAGTCATCCATATAAATTTTTATGATGCCAAAATCAGATTTTTTTGATGAAGTTTGGATGTGTTTTTAAGTATTTTTCATCAACCAATTATCATCATGAGGAGACTTTTTGACCTTTTCATCTATATAAATTCTTTATTTTAACTTAAAAGCCATCATTGAAGCGGGGTGATTTAAATCCAGTGTTTATTCAAAGAACCTGCTGCATCCTGGAGAAAACTCTGATCTGTGGATGTTTGTGTGTCCTCCATGATGAAACAGAATCTGATCTCCAGCACTGACTCTGAATAGAAATGACAGAAACAAACTCAATAATTGATCTGAACGGATCCTGAGAGAAACAGATCATGAGAGCGGTGTCTACTCAGATACACAATGTTAGTCGTGTGTTAACAAATGATCAAATAAACCACACACAACACCAAACACAAATCACAATTCATCTGCTTGAAAAAGAAAATATTAAAACATATAAAAACTAAAACGTCCTTCTGAGGAAATCTGAAAGCGAAAGTCACTGTAGCACTCAGCACTCACCTTATTTTACACAGATTCACAAAATCCACCGCCTTTCTATGAAACAGCTACACGAAAATCAGCGACTTAGTTCCTATGAAACACTTTAATATTCCGTATATAAATCGATTCTGACTCTCTTAAAATGGAGAAACATCAACTCTAAACATCTGCTTTCACTTTTATTCGAGATTAACGATGAAACAATGACGGCGCAGCTGTAATTCTTGAGGAGGTGTCTTTAAACTCCACACACAGCGAGAAAAACACTTGCTATGTCAAATCATTCGTTTCAAATAACGTACAACGTTTCAGCATATAAAATAATAATAATAAAGAAGAAAGAAGGAGCAGAAGTATATATCCATCACAGTATAGATGTGCGGAGGTGCAGACATAGAGGCGAGTTGAGCTCCACTCAAGAGCGGAAATACGTCACCTCCAACAAAACTTTCGTTTTATATTATTAATTGTTATAAACACATGTATAAAGGGTGCTTTGCAAGTTATGTATCACCTCTTTACGGCTTTTACGTAATGTTAATATTTTCTACTGTACTTTTATCTTTGTTACTTTACCTAGAGGGAAATAATAATAGAGAAAAATAATAATATATACTAATCTTTACGGTTTACGGTTTTATTTCCCCAGCCGTCTGCACTACAGACATCCACAATCCATATTTTTAGGGGCTTCAAACTGTTTTACCAATGTACAACTGCCAATGTAACATTCCATACATTTTTAGAAAGTTAACCTTATGTTTGTGATATTTAGCAGTGAACAATAAAAAGGAAATTTAATAAATCATTAAAATAATACCTCAACCTGAATTTTGTGTGTTGAATTTTGTATTTTAAGCAAAATAACAACATATACAAATAAAAACCACAGTAAAGTAATGAGAAGAATAATTTCCACAATTTAACAGTTTTTAATTGTTTCTGAAGTAATAATATGTAATAATAATAATAATATGCAACACATCTTACACTACACTGAAAAAAACACATGAACTACCAAGTGACCATAATTGTTACAGTAAAAACACACCTTTACTCTTCAAGACCTCCATCGTCTGTGAAGCAATCCCAGCTACAGTAGTCAGGGTCATCTGAGGAGTAAAACCCCAAAAGCACTTCCTTCATTGTCCATTTCCCCTGGTGACCAGACCCACAGTCTTTGTGAAGCTGGCTGTACTGTAAGTGAAGCTGTAGCTAGAGATGATGTCACGGCTTTCTGTACTTCAGATGAGTGATAGTATGTCTTTAAATATCTTCACTGCACCTGTTTCAGTATCAAAAAAAATAATAATAGTATGACAGCACATTAAAGTAACAACCAGACAATAAATTTTCATGTTTCAGTTAAAGTTTCATGTTAGGGAAATGGAGGAGAGGTGAATTCTACGCCTAATTATTATACCCACAAAAAACAAGAGGGTAACCCCACACACTACTGAAGTCACGATCAAACCAGCTGAAGTGTGCACTCCTGTTAAATATGCACTCCTGATGACTGACAATGTTGTTAAAATCTCTGGCATGAACTAATTACGCCAGATGGGTCAAGTTTAATTACATGACTGACATTGCATTATCATTAATGTTATGACTGACATTGCCTGATGCATCTGATTGCTGGGCTAGACACAAAGAAGACATGAGCACAGCAAAACTGGAACAAAATCCAGTTCGTGTACTGACGTGCTATGTAAATTCAACACAGAAAGTACTGCATCATTCACCTGACAGTCCCAAAGCAGACAAGATGATGGTGCTCAGAAGCTCTCTATTTGTGGAGGTGTTATGAGATGGGAGAATAATTTGATATACATTTGATCTGAAACAACACAGTTCAACAATAGAATACCCGAACAACACAATAGAAAAAAAAAAATAGGTACTGTTAAGGTCCATGTAAAAAGACTTTTGACTTCTAGGTGGCAACACTACATTTACATTATATGACCGTTTTTAACATTATACAACAAATGCTAGGGCATACACACACAAAACGATCGTGTCCTTTCATTATTTACTACGTCATTTAACACAAGCCACCAAAACCTAAGTTACACCTGTGCTATCCGTCATGTACTGAAGGTAAAAATTTAAAGAACAAACAATTTACAAATAGGTTTATCAGAAATGTATTATCCAAACAGTACTTCCCCAGTCAACTGAAAAGAAAGTTTGTTCTTCACGAATTTAGTGAAGAAGAGAAAATAAGGAAGCGTTATTTTACTTATCCAGTTCTTCCTAAAGCCAAAGAAGTGACATTTAAAAATCTAAATGACATTTATCCATCTAATAACTTCCTACTTGAAAGATTTAATTGGGAGAACAATTCATGCGGGTTCTGTGAGAAAGATATTGAAACTGTAGAACATATGTTTTTCCAATGTGAAACTAAAATTTCAAAACTGGCTTCATTCCAAACATATATCAATACAGCCTTTGACTGTGATCTCAATTAAGGTTGGAGTATTGTTGAAGGAAAAGATCCATAGCACAGTTGAGCACACTTAGATGTTCTTAAGATGATTTTTAGTATTTTAGGTGAATAAATAGTGTTTTTAGTATATTAAGTACAAACATTATAGAAATGTACTTTTTTTCACCTGGGAACTGAGGCCCTGAGCATGCAACAATTTGGAATGCCAATTGAACTCTGTCTCCATACCTTAAACATACTGCCAACCCTCTTCATATATATATATATGTATGTGTGTGTGTGTGTGTGTGTGTGTGTTGTATGGTTCGAAAGTTTGGGGTCAGTAAGACTTGTAATGTTTTTAAAAAAAGTATCTTATGCTCATCAGGCCTGCATTTATTTGATCAAAAATACAGAAAAAAAAACAGTAATGTACCAAAATGTTATTACAATATGAAATAATGTTTTCTATTTTAATATCCTTTAAAATATCATTTATTTCTGCGATGCAAAGCTAAATTTAAATCAGCCATTACTCCAGTATAAAGTGTACATGATCCTTCAGAAATCATTCTAATATGCTGATTTATTATTAGAATTATTAGTGTTGGCAACAGTTGTTTTTTTTGGAAACTGCGATACTTTTTCAGGATTCTTTGATGAATAAAAGTTTATAAAAAAAATTTATTATAAATGGATATATTTTATATAAATATAATTTTTTTCTATCACTTCTTATCGATTTAACACATCCTTGCTGAATGAAAGTTTAATTTCTTTCAAAAAAAGAAAGAATAAAATTTACTGACCCCCAAACTTTTGAATGGTAGTGTATATTGTTAAAAAGATTTTAATTTTAAACAAATACTGTTCTTTTAACTTTTTATTCATAAAACAATCCTGAAAAAGTATCACCAGCTTCCAAAAAATATTTGACTGTTGCCAACATTGATAATTCTAATAATAAATCAGCATATTAGAATGATTTCAGAAGGATCATGTGACACTTTTATACTGAGTCATGATGCTGGAAATTCAGCTTTGCATCACAGATATAAACTATTTTAAAGGATATTTAAATAGAAACCATTATTTTATATTCTAATAACATTTTGCAAGATTACAGTTTTTTTTTTGTTTTTTTTTTTGCATTTTTGATCAAATAAATGCAGCCTTGATGAGCAGAAGAGACTTCTTTAAAAAAACATTACAAGTCTTACTGATCCCAAACTTTTGAACGTTAGTGTATATATTCAAATAAATGCAGCCTTGATGAGCAGAAGAGACTTCTTTAAAAAAAAATTACACACACACACACACATATATATATATATATATATATATATATACGAGCACACAAACACCACGCACACACACGCACACACACACACACACACACACATTTTTGTATTATTGTACTTTTTGCAGTTGTTAGTATTTACATATACTGAATGACTTATTTCTTGTTTATTCTGCATCCAAAAGAACTTGCTGCCCAAAAGAACCTAAATTCATGTAAACAGTAAAAAAATGCTTTTGCATAAAAAAAAGAATAGTTAGAGGTATTTTAAATTCATAAATACAAAAGAACGTGATGCTCAGAAGAGCAGAACCTGAATAAATGTAAACAATTAAAGTTTTCTGCATATCAAAAATAAAAAATAATGTAACATTAACCCCTTAACCCTAGTTAAACAGGAATGATGCATTAGTAACATTACCTTAAACTGCTGTGAAATGATTATTCAAAACATTGTAATGTAAAACACAGAGAACGGTAGGTTGGATCCTGGGAAAACTGCTGATAATAAACCCCTCCAAAGGCAACATCATGAACTAACTCCTGCATTTTTATTTTTAAATATGATAGTTTCTCTGGGGAGAGTCTCCTCATGCATGGGGCCAAGCTGGAGAGAAAGGTAGAAACCTCATCATTTTGAAGCTCCTCCAAGGCCTGACGCTGCTGTCTCTCTTTCTCTCTTTTTTCATCCCTTGCTTCTTTCCATTGACAGTACCTGCTAAACCATCATCACTCTCTGCCTGAGTCTTCTTTCTTTTGGCACCATGGCTATATGGAGTTGTGCATACCTGCTCTCTGTTTCTGTAACTACACTTTCACGCTCATCATCATCTATCAGGATATTACCATCTGACCTGTTGAAAGTAGGCTATCTGAGTTATGAAATCATTGCACTCTGCAAGCATAATCTTTCTGTGGTGCATTTCTGGATAGCTAACATTACCTTCTCCTTGCCAATGAATTTTTAAAAGGACATTGCATTCATATGGACCCATTTTTTCCTTTTGCTGGCCCCCTGTCCCTCTTTTTTTTGGCGGACGTACGTGTCCCTCAGGTTGGCCACATTTTCTTCACTGCTTCAACCAACATCATACAAAACAAGGGAATTATTACATGCAAGCAGTCATCTAGGTGACCAGGGTTGCTGCAGCTCTTTGGGTTATTTTGGAGTTCCACCTGAAACTGGACATACCAAATCTGATGGCTCCCCTTACCCACATACAGTGAAGGAAATGCAAAATATTGGTGTTGTGTTAAAGGAAACCCTTTAAAAAACAAAATAAAGTGTCAAATGTAATAAAAATTATTATATGTGTTCAAAATATAAAAATAACCACAAAAAGTAGGTGCTTGTGTTTTTTTTCTTTGAAAGTGTATAACTCTGGACTTGTGTGACACAGCTACCTACTGTAAGTTCCATTTGATTACACTAGATGTCAGAAAACACAGAAAAAAGAATTATTTGTCTAACATTTTGCTTTCAAAAGTTATATCTATGAAACCAAAGAAAGGCAAAGTGGATTTTTAGTGTCTTTTTGGAGTCTCCAACGTCCTAGCTGCAAAAAACAAGCTATTATAACAAATTTTACACCAAAAATCCCACTTTTAATATTCACTAAAAGCACTTCCCAAACGTTTCATTTTCTTTTTCCTCAAATAGACACATTTAATGAATGAATGACATTAGAAACAAGCTACTGTTTAGCTAACTTGAGCAGACCGTTTTGTACCCCCTGTATTTTGAAATCAATACCTACCATCCTTTCCAAGCTTCTCTGCTATCGCCAGCCACAATCTCTCTTTG
>NC_056579.1:1365176-1405365 GCF_018340385.1 Cyprinus carpio
AATACAAGGCTGTTGTGTGTTGCTTGTAGGACCATGTCTGGCCTGTAGCTTGTTTGGGACTCTGAATCAAAGAAAAATGAGAAAATTAGGTACAACATTAATCTCACTCAAAAAATTACTTGTTATATTGACTTTATACTACAGTTCAATAAGATGTTTCAATGGAGACTGATATTCAGTGAAAAAGAAAAACACTCTTCCTCTTGTGATATTGCTTAACGTGTGATGTGGTCATTTTTATAATCTCAGTGAACTGTAGGGGTGCGTTGGTGTATTAAATAGTGGGGTGTGAAACACAGCAGGCAGTCTGTCAGGGCTGAGTGGAGATGATTTCTGAACTGAAGAGAAGCACTCAATGTAGTTGGTTGATGTCCTGATTTACTGAAGACTTTGTGGGAATACATATGTGTGGTTATTCTGACATGATTAAACAAGAGAAATACAACTTAATGATATGAATATACAATGTTCCACAATAAACATTAAAAAAACACTGAACAGCAACAAAATCTGAATGTAATAATGCTATATTTACACGATATAAACATTGGCGCTTATTATGCTTCTAAATGTCACAAGAGGGCGCTGTGACCGCTGCAGGAGGGGCAGGTGAAAATCTCATAATTAACGTAAAAAAAACAGAGGGCAGGGTAACATACAATATATAAATGGACATGTACTCAGTAGATGATAAATAAAAGAAAAGCGCTACGTAACATACAACAAAGAACATCGGTCAATACCTAACGAAAAAAATGCACACACAAGAAAAACATATTAAAAAACATAAACCTACACATAAGATTACATAATTCAATAAAAAAACACAATGTACATCGCCTACGTGCATTATAACGAGCATTAACATTTCAATCAACAAGGAATATCACAAGAACAAAATTTACTCGTGAATGCACTGACATCGAGCAGGTGATCTCAAACCTGTGATCAGAGGAATGTTCTAATATGGCGACAAGTTTCACTCTCACTACACTCCAGCTTCTGAAACTGGTTGCAGTTCCACTCTGATTCCCATATGAGGGCGCGCTCACCAGGACGAGTGCAGATGAATGGAGGTCAATGGCGGTATACCCCCAAAATCCACTTTTTCAGGATATAATTTTTTGTCAAGTAATTTGAATGTTGTATTCGAAAGGAGATGCAAAGAAATTACACATTGCTGGGTGTTAGACTTTTTTTTAGAGTCACATATTTTTGCTTTTAAAAAGTCTTTTAAAAATGTCAATGACATCATACACATCGTATGACCAGAGATACTCACTGCTTTACGGCAATCCTTCAGTTTGGTAGCCAACTTTCCCTCCCAACGTAAACCACGCGTAAATTCAAGGTAGGCTTTGACAATTAACACAGTCCACATAGGTTACCTTTTTTTCTTTTTTCGTCCTTGGGGAAATGAGAAAAGGACAACCCTTGCCCACTATTAGAACAATTTATCATTGCACACCTGTGAGAGGCTGTGATGGCATTTTTTTTTTTTTTTTTTTTTTGTTTTTTCCTTTTTCTTTTTTTTTTTTTTTTTTTTGTTTCCTTTTTCTTATGGAATATTGATATTTTAGCACTATTTGAGCCGTGACATTTGTTTTTTGTGTTTGTTTTTAAGGTGGCAATACTATACCATATGTTTATCTCGGTATTTCTTAACACAAGCGAATACACAACAAAGTACTCAAATTCAATTTATTTTTTCCCTGTAAATTTCACATAAATTCAACAGTATCATACATAAACAATAGGCAGATAAAAGTTGCCAGACACATCCAAAAACAAGTTGCTGCGTTTGAAAAGAAAAACTTGGGCGAAAAGTCCGCCTTAACATTCTGGTCCCGCTGATTCTGATTCGGATGCCATCAAGCGGTATCAATCTGGTCGAAATCAGTCCTTCAACGACCAGATCAGCGTTCATTAGCAGAATGCTAGCGTGTTATGGGCAACAACAAACAACAAAAAAAAAAAAACTCAACTGTAAGAAATCGAAAGGACATAAGTACTCTCGTTCATTCAACTTTCGGACTATAACCCATGTTGTGAACCCTTGCAAAACATACAATCAGATCTGAGATTTCTCAACGGGCAAATCGGGTGAAAAGGGACAAATTTAATAGCCGTCTTTAGCCGTTACCCCCCATAGACCTCCCATTCATTTTGTCACTCCTGGCGATCGCCCCCAGTGGAACTTCTGGTGCGAACTGCAACCCAAATTCGGTACAATAGGACTGAATAGGGAGTGGGAAGGCTCTCTCCGTTAGAAGAAAGGGCTCTGCTGTGATTCAGCTCCGCCTCCCGTGGTGCATTGCAGCCGCGCTGAACTCTCTGATTGGTCAGAATCATCCGGGACTTAGAGACGGCCGAGCCTTTTTGTACACTCAGAGTAACACAAAATGTGATAAATCTTACAAGATCATCAACCTTATCAATACAAATACCTCCTTACGAATAAAGTAAGAGAAGTCTCTTTCAAAAACATACATAGGTATTATCCTGCTAAGCATTATCTCCTTAGGTTTAAACCTGACATATGTGTTAACTGTTCTCTTTATGTGGAATATGTCCCAGAAACAATGGTACAATCTGTTCTGGCAAATGTCCTTACGGCCATCACCTTTCTGGAAAGATCTGACCCAATACTAATTACTGTTAAACTTATTGCTGATTTGTCTTTGTTATGGAAAAATGTACTGTTTGGTTTTCCATGATAACAAGAGTGTAAAAAACAGAAAGAAATATGCCCTAATTAATCTATTTATCATTTTAGGGAAAAGATCATATTCACAAAGCCAAATGGTTAGTAATTCTAACAAAAAAAACCTTCTTTTATTACTTTTGGAAAGGAGACGGAACAGTACAATCAAAAATCCATCCATGATTCAAAAAAATAAGAAGGTTGCTAAAATCATTCAGTTATGCTCTATCTTTAAATGTATTTATTTGAAACTCCCCCTGGCTCTGCTGTCAGGATACAAGCACGGAGATCGAGGTAAGTGAGTTAATGCCGCGCGCCCGATAACTGCTGGATAATGAAAGAAACTTTAGATTTTTCAATTGGATATAACTGTGTCTGTTGTTCAAGGGCCAAGTGAACACTGCAACAGAAAAACCGTTGTCAGTGCCTCCGCACCCGGCCGGAGAATGGCGCTGTTCGTGACGTGGGGTTAGCGAAGCAAACCAGTGTGGAAGCGCTGGTTGCGGGTGGTGTAGGATTCATAGCCGTGAAGTTTATCCCTCCTTTTTCTACGGTCAAGCCTAAAACTTATTTATTTGATAGGAGATTGAGTTAAGTTATTTAATGTTTGGTTTTATTTCTTCTAAGTGCATAGAGAGTGCAAGGTGAGTATTCCATGAATTAAAGAGTTGAAGCTGGGACGATCTCTCGGTGCGGAACTAACAGCACAGGTAATCCCAGTAACTTCAGGAATGTAGCCCACAATACAGTCTCAAGTCTCTTTTATCTCCTTCTTTCTCAGATGTGAACGGTAGCAATCGACTCAGACGGAAACCGTAGAGAAATCAGGAGCACACGGGATCGCGGACATCAGGAACCAGTTCTGGAGACAGTAGAACAGGAACACAAGGGTTAGTGAAACTCAGATAAGTACGTGTACGTCAGGAGTTCTCAGAGGAATCAGAGACTCTGGATACAACTGGTTAAGGTCCGTTCCTGTTGGAGGCTTGACAACAACTGGAGTTACTGAGGGAATTTTATGTGTTGGTTGATGAAGCAGTTGATTATAGAACAGGTGCAAGTGATTAGTACTCTGGAGAGAGTGATTCTCTGTGTGGTGGATGGCACTGAGCTTGATTGGTCCCCTGACACATGCTCTTGTCTATTATTTGTTGTTTCTGTATTAATGACTCTATTTGTGTGTTTCTTACTGTTATCGTAAAGATTTAATAAAGATAAAAAAATAAATAAATCCACTCAAGAGCGGAAATACGTCACCCTCCACCAAACTTTCGTTTTGTATTTATTAATTGTTATAAACATGTATAAAGGGTGCTTTGCAAGTTATGTCCCCCCTCTTGAACGTAATGTTAATATTTTCTGTACTTTTATTCTTCGTTTCTTTTACCTAGTAGAAATAATAAGACAAATAATAAATATATACTAATCTTTTACGGTTTATGACACGACACACGTGAGTTTTTTATTCCCCCCCAGCAATCTGCACAACAGACATCCACAATCCATAATTTTGAGGGCTTCTGCCTTTTGTTCATGTTGTTTTACCAATGTACACCTGCCCAATATAACATTCCATACATTTTAGAAAGTTAACCTTATGTTTGTGATATTTAGCAGTGAACAATAAATTAAGTATTAAATAAATTATTAAAATAATACACCTCAACCAGAATTTTGTGTGTTGAATTTTGTATTTTAAGCAAAATAACAACATATATAAATAAACCACAGTAAAATAATGAAGAATAATTTCCACAATTTAACAGTTTTTATTGTTTTCTGAGTAATAATAATTAATAATAAACACATCTTACACTACAAACTGAAAACACATGAACTGCAAGTGACCGTAATTGTTACAGTAAAAACCACTTTACTCCCTTCAAGACCTCCATCATCTGTGAAGCAATCTTTTTCCTCCCAGCTACAGTAGTCGGGTCATCTGAGGAGTAAAACCCCAAAAGCACTCCCCTGTTGTCCATTTCCCTGGTGACCAGACCCACAGTCTTTGTGAAGCTGGCTGTACTGTAAGTGACTGTAGCTAGGAGATGATGTACGGCTTTCTGTACTTCAGATAGTGATAGTGTCTCTTTGAATATCTTCACTGCACCTGTTCAGTATCAAAAAAAAATAAATAATTATGACAGCACATTAAGTAACAATCCAGACAATAAAATTTTCATGTTTCAGTCAAGTTTCATGTTAGGGAAATGGAAGAGAGTGAGATTACTAGCCTAATTATTATACCCACAAAAAAACAAGAGGGTCAGCCACACTTACCGGAAGTCTACGATCAAACCAGCTGAAGTGTGCCTCCTGTTAAACATGCTCCTGATGACAATGTGTTACAATCTCTGGCATGAACCAATTACGTCAGATGGGTCAAGTTTTAATAACATACTGACACTGCATTATCATATAATGTTAAAGCAATTTACTTGTTGCTGAAGGTGCCTGGGCCACCACAGTTGTGCTGCTTTGTTGTTCTGATGCATCTGATTGCTGGGCTGGGGGACACAAAGAAGACATGAGCACAGCAAAACTGGAACAAAAATTATGTCTGTGTACTGAAGTTATGCAAATTCAACACAGAAAAGTACTGCATCATTCACCTGACAGTCCCAAAGCAGACCAAGACCCTTCTCAGAATGAACGATTACAGGCATTCACGTCTAGCATACTAATAGAAAACATCAGATCAAATGTATATATATATAATATATATATATATATATATATATAATATCTATAGATATACTGTATATTTGTTTTTTGATTTCACTTCGCCTGTAGTGTGTAAGTGAGGGTCTTTAACCTCCACACACACTGGGGAAAAACGTTACGTACACGTTTTAGCCATACAAATATCATTAAAAAGGGTAAAAAATAAAATAAATAAACAAAGGCATTTGTTCAAAAAAAGGAGCAGAGTTTATTAAATAATCTTAGTTGCGTGTTTCAGTATAAATAGGCTGTTCCTGTTCTGCTTCAACAACAACATCCCATAAAGACTGAATTCCATAAACATTCCCTCTTATTTCTTACTCATGTAGATAAAACAGTTCATAAAACCCCGAATTCATAAGGTTACACAATAAAAGTGCATAAGCATGAAAAGTAAGAAATGTAAAATACAAACATGGCTAATAGCAATAATGATTAAATGATTCAATAATTAAATAATAATCAAAATTATAAATTATATTAACGGGCTAATGATTATATATTATTGTATGGATTATATGATTGAGTGATAAATGAATAAAAAATAAGGAAATAAAACACAACACATATAATTATTGCTCTCTTGAAGCAACACACAGTTTGCATTTAAGGATCATTCACTTTATAAATGTCAAGAGTATATTTGACAAACAAACAAATAAATAAATAAATGCTCTCTAGTAAAGAATTACACACATCTTTTATGAAAAATTAAAGTTATTCCAAGTGGGAAATTCTATTGTAATTCCATTCTAATGTCACGGTATGTTGTAACAGAAGCTCACAGAGACAAATGATCAGGCCACAAGAGTCTTTAATCAAAGTCCCAAAGTCATAATTGACAATTCTTATTTTTTTTAATGGAATATTTGTAGTGTTTATTATAAATAATTTATCCGTGTTTTTTAATTCTGTGCCTTTTATGTTCTTGTATTACGGATTCACCAGAAGAGGGCACTATGGGTTACTAGTTGGTACCTATAAAAAGTGTAGAAGAAACACAATTTCAATGGTGAGCAACTATGTGGGCATGCAGGCTGTGTTTGTTGTTGGCGTTTGATGCTAATAAATCTTTGAATTGTAACTTCTGGAATCTGACTCTTCATGCTTACTTGGACTTGAAACACTACAGTGCCCTCGTAATCTTTAATCAGAAATATAATCCTCCCCTCAACACGACTCCTCTTGCAGTGTTGCCAAGTCACACGCTTTTCCTGCAGAATTTTTCCAGTGGAACTGGGCTTCTTTAACACTGTTGCTGCGGGTTGTTTTTAGTGAAAGGGTTGAAGTGATATTTATAACGTGGTATGCGAATTTTACTGTAGGATCCCAGCCGAAAAACTGAACCAAGTAAGACTGAACCAAGATTAGGTTAGTGAAAAAGAACTTTGACGATGGTAGTAATGCGTATCTACATGAGTTCAAGAGGCCAAGGGGCAACCGCGCATCTGAAGAGGCCCATGGCAGTATGACCGTGTGCGGCATGGACTTAGATTGTAGACACACAGTCACACTGTGTTAGACCTCATTTGTGCTAATGGCTGAGCTGCATTTGTGTATTGTTTACACTAATAACTGTGTGTGTCTGTTTACACCTTCTTGACACACACAATAGGTGTAAAAGGTGTAAGTACTGTGTGCAGAAATAGACAATGAGGTAGCTCAGCCCTGAGGTAATCCAGGTAAAAAAAAAAAGTACATTTCTATAATGTACTTAAAGTGCTCTATTTTCGTGCACTATTTTTGTACTTAATACAAAAGGCAAAAACTGAGTTTTTTCATGCACCTGTCAATATTTAGATTTTGGGCTTTTTTGGCTTTTCATAAAGTGTTTTTTTTCAGACTTATCGAAAAAAGAAAACATCCAAAAGACACTGTTAAGTGTTTTCTTTTATAGCACTCTATCTATTTCTGTCAATAGATTTCAATTACAATACATATTTTTAAAGGCCGTTTTCTCAAAATGATTGTTTTTTCTCCAACACTGAGCCATAAATTTCCACTTCAGCAGCACTTACACACACCAAACTTTACATTTTTATTCCTGTCTATATTCTGAAGGTTTTTACAGAGGGATTTTTTCATATGTAATTTTCTTGATAATATACAACATTTTATTCCCCAAAAATTGGTGAAAATATATTGTTTTCTAGCTGTTCAAATTATTTTCTGAATTATGGAGTGACAAAAAAAGAGATACCCAGAATTCCTTCTGTAAAAACATTTGACTCTAATATGTCAAAAAAAATTAAACAAGAATTTTGAAACTGACTTCATCCTGTGTTCAGATTTTTGTACTAGAAATTTATGCACATTAGCGCATATTTCATCAAATGACTTATTTGTATATTTAAATATAACATTTTAGAAAACTTGTAATACAAAAAATGTTTGCAATTATCAATGTAATCAATCAACTTGGTAAGTAAGGTGATAACTATTAGTTAATTTTTTTACCCTATCACTGCAGTGTCTCGCCTTAGTTTGTACTTAATATACTAAAAATTTTTATTTATTTTTTGAAATTATATTTGTGATATATTGTTGTGTTTTGATGTGGTATTTTGAGACAACTAAAATGTGCTTTTAATATTAGTGAAATAAATCAACTTTTGCATGATATTCTAATTATATGTCCAGCACCTGCCCATAGTGGTACTACAAGTGGTAACTAAATATATATTTTTTAAATACAGAGATAGTATATTAAAAGCACATTTTAGTTCACATTTCATGCTGTCTCAAAATAGCACAGTTGAGCACACTTAGATGTTCTTAAGATGATTTGAAGTACTAAAGAAGAATTTTTAGTATATTAAGTACAAAATTTGTGAATAGAACAGTTGAGTACACTTAGGTGTTCTTAAGATGACTTTTTTTCACCTGGGAACTGACGCCCTGAGCATGCAACAATTTGGAATGTCAACTGAACTCTGTCTCCATACCTTAAACATACTGCCAACCCTGTTCATATATATATACGCACACACACACTTTGTATTATTGTACTTTTTGTAGTTGTTTAGTATTTTACATATTATACATATAAAGAAAAACAGCAAAAGACCAATGAATGGCTTATTGCTTGTTTATTCTCCATCCAAAAGAACTTGCTGCCCAAAAGAACCTAAATTCATGTAAACAGTTAAAAAAGTGCTTTTGCATTAAAAAAAAAGAAAGAATAGTTAGAGGTATTTTAAATTCATAAATACAAAAGAACGTGATGCTCAGAAGAGCAGAACCTGAATAAATGTAAACAATTACATTTTAAAATTAAAAGTTTTTCCTGCATATCAAAAAATAAAAAATAATGTAACATTAACCCCTTAATTCCCTAGTTAAACAGGAATAATGCATTAGTAACATTACCTTAAACTGCTGTGAAATGATTATTCAAAACATTGTAAGGTAAATCACAGAGAACGGTAGGTTGGATCCTGGGAAAACTGCTGATAATAAAACCCCTCCAAAAGCAACACCATGAACTTAAATATGACCGTTTCTCTGGGGAGAGTCTCCTCATGCATGGGGCCCAAGCTGGAGAGAAAGGTAGAAAACCTTGTAATTTTTAAGCTCATCCAAGGCCTGAGGATGCTGTCTCTCTTTCTCTCTTCTTTTATCCCTTGCTTCTTTCCATTGACAGTACCTCGCTAAACCATCATCACTTTCTGCCTGAGTCTTCTTTCTTCTGGCACACACATGGCTATATGGAGTTGTGCATACCTCGCTCTCTGTTTCCGTAACTACACTTTCACGCTCATCATCATCTATCAGAATATTACCATCTGACCTGTTGAAAAGCAGGCTATCTGAGTTATCAAATCATTGCACTCTGCAAGCATAATCTTTCTGTGGTGCATTTCTGGATAGCTAACATTACCTTCTCCTTGCCAATGAATTTTTTAAAAAGGACATTGCATTCATATGGACCCATTTTTTCCTTTTGCTGGCCCCCTGTCTGCTTATGCTCCCTGTTCCTCTTTTTTTTTGGCGGACATACGTGTCCCTCAGTTTGCGCCACATTTTCTCTTTTCACTGCTTCAACCAACATCATACAAAAACAAGGGGAGTTATTACATGCAAGCAGTCATCTAGGTGACCAGGGTTATTTTGGAATTCCGCCTGAAACTGGACATAACCCAAATCTGATGGCTCCCTTACCCACATACCGTGAAGGAAATGCAAAATATTGGTGTTGTGTTAAAGGAAACCCTTTAAAAAACAAAATAAAATATGTCAATTGTAATAAAAAATTATTATATGTGTTCAAAATATAAAAATAACCACAAAAGTAGGTGCTTGTGTTTTTTTTTCTTTGAAAGTGTATAACTCTGGACTTGTGTGACACAGCTACCTACTGTAAGTTCCATTTGATTACACTAGATGTCAGAAAACACAGAAAAAAGAAATTATTTGTCTAACATTTTGCCTTTCAAAGTTTTATATCCAAAAGAACTTGCTGCCCAAAAGAACCTAAATTCATGTAAACAGTAAAAAAATGCTTTTGCATAAAAAAAAGAATAGTTAGAGGTATTTTAAATTCATTAATACAAAAGAATGTGATGCTCAGAAGAGCAGAACCTGAATAAATGTAAACAATTAAAGTTTTTCTGCATATCAAAAATAAATTAAAAAAATAATGTAACATTAACCTCTTAATCCTTACTTAGACATGAATAGTGCATTAGTAACATTAATTACCTTAAACTGTTAAAAAAATTAAAAATTGCTGTGAAATGATTATTCAAACTTTGTAATGTAAATCACAGAGAATGGTAGGTTGGATCCTGGGAAAACTGCTGATAATAAACCCCTCCAAAGGCAACATCATGAACTAACTCCTGCATTTTTATTTTTAAATATGATAGTTTCTCTGGGGAGAGTCTCTTCATGCATGGGGCCAAGCTGGAGAGAAAGGTAGAAACCTCGTCATTTTGAAGCTCCTCCAAGGCTGACGCTGCTGTCGCTCTGCCTGTCTCTCTGCCTGTCTCTCTTTCTCTCTTCTTTTATCCCTTGCTTCTTTCCATTGACAGTACCTCGCTAAACCATCATCACTTTCTGCCTGAGTCTTCTTTCTTTTGGCACCGTGGCTATATGGAGTTGTGCATACCTCGCTCTCTGTTTCCATAACTGCACTTTCACGCTCTGTCCATTCTCTTCCTCCTCCTCCTCTTCCTCCTCATCATCATCTATCAGGATATTACCATCTGTCCTGTTGAAAGTAGGCTATCTGAGTTAAGAAATGATTGCAGTCTGCACTACATTGCACTCTGGAAGCATAATCTTTCTGTGGTGCATTTCTGGATAGCTAACCATTTTTTCCTTTTGCTGGCCCCCTGTCTGCTTCTGCCCTGTTCCTCTTTTTTTTGGCGGATGTACATGTCCCTCAGGTTGTGCCACATTTTCTTCTCTGCTTCAACTAACATCATACAAAACAAGGGAAATTATTACATGCAAGCAGTCATTTAGGTGACCAGGGTTGCCTGCAGCTCTTTGGGTTATTTTGGAATTCCACCTGAAATTGGACATACCCAAATCTGATGGCTCCCCTTACCCTCATACAGTGAAGTAAATGCAAAATATTGGTGTTGTTTTACAGGAAACCATTTAAAAAACAAAATAGTGTTAAATGTAATAAAAAATATTATATGTGTTCAAAATATAAAAATAACCACAAAAAAGTAGGTGCTTGTATTTTTTTTCTTTGAATCCTCTCTTTGAAAGTGTATAACTCTGGACTTGTGTGACACAGCTACCTATTGTATGTTCCATTTGATTACACTAGATGTCTGAAAACACAGAAAAAAATAATTATTTGTCTAACATTTTGCTTTCAAAAGTTATATCTATGAAACCAAAGAAAGGCAAAGTGGATTTTTAGTGTCTTTTTGGAGTCTCCAAAGTCCTAGCTGCAAAAAAAACAAGCTATTATAAACAATTTTTACACCAAAAATCCCACTTTTTATATTCACTAAAAGGCACTTCTGCAAACGTTTCATTTTCTTTTTCCTCAAATAGACACATGAATGAATGAGATTAGAAACAAGCTACTGTTTAGCTAACTTGAGCAGACCGTTTTGTACCCCCTGTATTTTGAAATCAATACCTACCATCCTTTCCAAGATTCTGTGCTATCGTCAGACTCAGCCACAATATGTCTTTGTATTCTATAGCTTTATAATCTGCACTTTGCTTTTCGTACAGTGCTTTGTGATAATATAAGCTTTTCAGACGCGATTTTGACGTTCGCTTACGGTGGCTCTGAGTTGTCAAAACGGCTCTCAAAATGCATTTTTACGGATGCGAAAAACAGAAAATCGAACCTGTTCAGAATTTTTTTTTGATGGATGAAAGTTTCGGAGGCAGTGTGCAAGCATGATTGACATAACGTGAGGTCGGATTTATTTTTTACGTGCGAAAATTTTGCATGCGAATTTCGGACTCAGTGTGCAAAGGCCTTAAGACTTGATGGCTGCTCTGTCAATTCTTCATCATCAGTTAGGAACCCAGGTGTGCTATTTGATAGCAATCTTTCCTTAGAAAGCCACGTTTCTATCATTTTTTTAAAACTGCATTTTTCCATCTCAAAAATATATCTAAATTATGACCTATGCTCTCAATGTCAAATGCAGAAATGTTAATCCATGCGTTTAAGACCTCAAGGTTAGATTATTGTAATGCTTTATTGGGTGGTTGCTCTGCACGCTTAATAAACAAACTCCAGCTAGTCTAAAATGCAGCAGCTAGTGTTCTGTGCAGTATTAGTTTCTCTTTAGTTTCATTTTAATTTGTATAAGTAGTTCATGTGTGACACCTTGTGGTGAAAAACGTTATTACAATGCTCAATAGAACGCTACAGGAAACACATAAAACAACAGAAGAAGAGTCGTTTTCTGTGATCTGCGTTTTGGATGCTGTCTAATCCTTGGAGTAGATACGACCGTGAGTTATAAATTTCATATTGAAAATAACTGCAATAATGTTGTGTTAGTTTAATTAAAAGCTGGTCGATATTAAGATGTTTAGAGATTGATGTTTAATTCTGAAACGTATATATCTGACGGCTAATAGGCTAATAAAGTTGAATAGTCACATTTTTCTTCAAGGACGTAAATCGGTTGTTTATTTTGTTGTTTAATTCTGTAAATGGATGTTTGTGAATGTGAAATTGTCCATGCTATTTTGTAAATCATTTTGTAATTTGTATTTTTGTGTTTCTTTCAGTTTTACAGTAAAGTAAAGTGTGCATCACATAAACACAACGAAGAATGTGTGATGGAGCTTTATTTCTGTTAGCTATCTGTCAACCTTTGGTTCAGAACACCATTGGCAGGGCAGAATAGTAAAAGGTCGCCTGCACGGCGGGTGAAGACAAACAAACAGGATTCCCTCCAGCCTTACATTTAATACTGCATTATCAAGATGGATGAGTCAAGCCTCGCAGGAAAGAAGAGGAAGTTGACCAACCTCTAGAAACAAGATCACGGTCAAGCAGATCACATCGTTCAAGTAGATCTTCGGCTAGTGCAGCTGCGACCACAGCAAGAACTAAAGCAGCAGCATGCAAAGTAAAGGCCTCTTATGCAGAAAAGGAAGCCATCATGATGAGAGAAAGAGCTCAAATTCAAGAGCATCAACAGAAAGCACTAGCTGAGACAGCTCGCAGAAAAGCAGAAGCTGAAGCTGATTTATACGTGTTACAACTGCAAGTCAAGTCAAGTCAAGTCAAGTCATCTTTATTTATATAGCGCTTTAAACAAAAAAGATTGCGTCAAAGCAACTGAACAACATTAATTAGGGAAAACAGTGTCAATAATGCAAAATGACAGTTAAAGGCAGTTCATCATTGAATTCAGTGATGTCATCATGCAGCTCAGTTCAGTTTAAATAGTATCTGTGCAATAATTTGCAATCAAGTCAACGATATCGCTGTACATGAAGTGTCCCCAACTAAGCAAGCCAGAGGCGACAGCGGCAAGGAACCAAAACTCCATGAGTGATAGAATGGAGAAAAAAAACCTTGGGAGAAACCAGGCTCAGTTGGGGGGCCAGTTCTCCTCTGACCAGACGAAACCAGCAGTTCAATTCCAGGCTGCAGCAAAAGTCAGATTGTGCAAAAGAATCATCTTTTTTCCTGTGGTGTTGTCCCGGTGGTCGTCTGAGACAAAGTCTTTACAGGGGATCTGTATATCTGGGGCTCTAGTCCTGGTCTCCGCTGGTCTTTCAGGGCTGTAGAGGTCCTTTCTAGGTGCTGATCCACCATCTGGGCTGGATACATACTGGATCCGGGGTGACTGCAGTGACCCTCTTGACTTGGATACAGACTGGATCTGGTGGCTACGGTGACCCTCGGAATAAGAGAGAAACAGACTAATATGAGCGTAGATGCCATTCTTCTAACGATGTAGCAAGTACATTGGGTGTTATGGGAAGTGTTCCCGGTTCCGGTTTACCTAATTAATGCAGCCTAAAAATCCTTTTAGCGGATTTGGATATTAGAAGTGTATTAGTATGTTATGTGTAAGCCAGGTTAAAGAGATGGGTCTTTAATCTAGATTTAAACTGCAAGAGTGTGCTCTGCCTCCCGAACAATGTTAGGTAGGTTATTCCAGAGTTTGGGCGCTAAATAGGAAAGGATCTGCCGCCTGCAGTTGACTTTGATATTCTAGGTATTATCAAATTGCCAGAGTTTTGAGAACGGAGCGGATGTGGAGGACTATAATGTAACAAGAGCTCATTCAAATACTGAGGTGCTAAACCATTCAGGGCTTTATAAGTAATAAGCAAGGATTTTAAAATCTATACGATGTTTGATAGGGAGCCAGTGCAGTGTTGACAGGACCGGGCTAATATGATCATACTTCCTGGTTCTAGTAAGAACTCTAGCTGCTGCATTTTGGACTAACTGGAGTTTTTTTACTAGCGTGCAGAACAACCACCCAATAGAGCATTACAATAGTCTAACCTTGAGGTCATAAACGCATGGATTAACATTTCTGCATTTGACATTGAGAGCATAGGCCGTAATTTAGATATATTTTTTGAGATGGAAAAAATGCAGTTTTACAAATGCTAGAAACGTGGCTTTCTAAGGAAAGGTTGCTATCAAATAGCACACCTAGGTTCCTAACTGATGACGAAGAATTGACAGAGCAGCCATCAAGGCTTAGACAGCATTCTAGGTCATTACATGCAGAGCTTTTTTTGGCCCTATAATTAACACCTCTGTTTTTTTCAGAATTTAGCAGTAATAAATTACTCGTCATCCAGTTTTTTTAGATTGACTATGCATTCCCGTTAATTTTTCAAATTGGTATGTTTCGCCAGGCCGCAAAGAAATATAGAGCTGAGTATCATCAGCATAACAGTGAAAGCTAACACCGTGTTTTCTGATGATATCTCCCAAGGGTAACATGTAAAGCGTGAAGAGTAACGGCCCTAGTACTGAGCCTTGCGGTACTCCATACTGCACTTGTGAACGATATGATACCTCTTCATTCACTGCTACGAATTGATGGCGGTCATCTAATAAGTACGATTTAAACCATGCTAATGCACTTCCATTAATGCCAACAAAGTGTTTCTAGCCTATGAAAAAGAATAGTGTGGTCAATAGTGTCGAAAGCAGCACTAAGATCCAATAGCACTAATAGAGAGATACAACCACGATCAGATGATAAGAGCAGGTCATTTGTAACTCTAAGGAGAGCAGTCTCAGTACTATGATACGGTCTAAATCCTGACTGGAAATCCTCACAGATGCCATTTTTCTCTAAGAAGGAATATAATTGTGAGGATACTACCTTTTCTAGTATCTTTGAAAGAAAAGGGAGATTCGAGATCGGTCTATAATTAACTAGTTCTTTGGGGTCAAGTTGTGGTTTTTTGATGAGAGGCTTAATAACAAACAGTTTGAAGGATTTTGGGACATACCCTAATAACAATGAGGAATTAATAATAGTCAGAAGAGGATCTATGACTTCTGGAAGCACCTCTTTTAGGAGCTTAGATGGAATAGGGTCTAACATACATGTTGTTTGTTTAGATGATTTAACAAGTTTATACAATTCTTCCTCTCCTATAGTAGAGAATGAGTGGAACTGTTCCTCAGGGGATCTATAGTGCACTGTCTGATGTGATACTGTATCTGATGGCTGCATGGTTACAATTTTATCTCTAATAGTATCGACTTTAGAAGTAAAGTAGTTCATAAAGTCATTAAATGTCAACACTTGTTGATGCTTTATTTTTTCATTAATTTAGCCACTGTATTGAATAAATACCTGGGGTTATGTTTGTTTTCTTCTAAAAGAGACGAAAAGTAATCAGATTTAGCAGTTTTTTAATGCTTTTCTGTAAGATAGGTTACTTTCCCCTCCAAGCAATACGAAATTCTACCAGTTTTGTTTTCCTCCAGCTACGCTCCATTTTCCGGGCTGCTCTCTTTAGGGTGCGAGTGTGCTCATTACACCACGGTGTCAGACTGTTTTTCCTTAACCTTCCTTAAGCGTAAAGGAGCAACTGTATTTAAAATGCTAGAAAAGAGAGAGTCCATAGTTTCTGTTACATCATCAAGTTTGTTCTGAGGTTTTGGATATGCTAAGGAATTGGGATACATCAGGAAGATTACTTACAAAGCAGTCTTTTGTGGTAGAAGTGATGGTTCTACCATACTTGTAACAAGAAGTGGAATTTACAGTTTTAGCTATATGAAGTTTGCACAAAACTAAATAATGATCTGAGATATCATCGCTTGGCTGCATAATTTCAACACCATCAACATCAATTCCATGTGACAGTATTAAATCTAGAGCATGATTTCGACAATGAGTAGGTGCTGAGACCTTGTTTATCCGTATTGCATCTGTTTTTTATTTGTTGAACCTCAATTAAATTGTTGTTGCTCTTAAATTGGTTTGGACGTTTTTGTATTTTTCTAGCCCGGGGAACAGACACACAGTCTCTATAGTGGTGATATCTAGGTGAAAGAGTCTCTATGTGCTGAGAATTAACTGACTTCTGTGACTGGAGGCGGCTAGCAGGACGGTCGGTTTAGCCAGTCTGTCTGCTTCCTGACCTGGGCCCCAGTTAGTCAAGTACAAACTCTAAGACTATGTGCCATATTTCTAGAAAGAAGAGCGGCACCACCCCAGGAGGGATGAAGACTATCTCTTTTCAACAGGTCAGGTCTGCCCCAAAAGCTTGTCCAATTGTCTATGAAACCTATGTTATTCTGCGGGCACCACTTAGACATCCAGCTATTGAGTGATGACAATCTGCTATGTATCTCATCACCACGGTAAGCAGGGGGAGGGGACCAGAGCATATTACAGTGTCTGACATCATGCTTGCAAGTTCACACACCTCTTTAATGTTATTTTTAGTGATCTCCGACTGGCGAAGTCGAACATCATTAGCACCGGCGTGAATAACAATCTTACTGTATTTACGTTTAGCATTAGCCAGCACTTTTAAATTTGCTAAGATGTCAGGCGCTCTGGCTCCCGGTAAACATTGGACTATGGTGGCTGGTGTCTCTATTTTCACGTTCCGTACAATGGAATCGCCAATAACTAGAGCACTTTCAGAAGAGTGGTGTTTAGACCCATGACTATGCTGCCTCACAGTCACCCAGTTGCCCTGCTGCATAGGCCCTGTTACCGGAACCGAACAATGTACAGGACTCCCTGAGCTAGACGCGATCCAAAGCCGTATCTAGAGCCCTCTCATTCTTACTGTCCTCAATTAAAGTTTGGATGCGTGTCTCTAATTCAGAAATTTTCTCTGTCGCCTAACTATTTCCCTGCATTTATCACATGTGAATCCCTCATCACCGGTGACAGAGATAGACAAACTATACATGTGGCAAGCAGTGCAAATAACAATAGTAGGAGAAGCCATTACTCACCTTGCTTGATGAAAGATTCTTACCACAGTTGTTTGATGAACTTGTGAAAACCGGAGAGAGAGAGTAGCGAGAGAGAGAGGAGAGGAGGAAAGAAAACAGCGATAGGCACAAATGGAAACCGCTAATGACAAGCTAACGAGTGCTAACGCGATGCAGGTGCACTGCATTCGCGGATTTAAAATAAAAGTGAACGATCAAATTAATCAGATTAGATCGATAGTCATGCAAACGACTTCACTACATATTTGCTGAAGAAAGAAATTCTGGCTTGTTCCCATTTGATGACTGTCCAGAAAATTACTTGGCATGGAAAACATCTTTTTGGGCTATAACCAGTGAACTCAATATAGCTAGCAGAGAGGAGATCGATTTTCTTGTCAAATGGCTTGCTCCTGATTCGTCCAGTCATGCCAAACGAATCAAATCAGTTCATGTCAGTGATCCTGCCTTAGGAGATTGTATGATATGGCGTCACCTGGAGGACTGCTACGGATGTCCAGAGGTCAGAGCAGGCGATGTTAAGGAGACTTGACGTATTTCCTTGCATCACAAACAAAGACACCCATTGTCTGAGAGATCTAGGGGACTTGCTGCTCGAGCTGCATTCAGGTAAAGAAAGTGGTCGTTTACCTGGACTTGCTTACCTCGACACAGCATGGGGAGTCAACCCCATCATAGAAAATCTCCCAGTCTTCAAGACAAGTGGATTATGCAAGGTTCCAGGTACAAAGAAGACCATAATGTATACTTTCCTCCTTTCAGCTTCTTTGTTGAATTTGTTTGTAGACAAGCAAGAACTAGAAATGACCCTAGTTTTGCTCTTGCTTCAACTGGATACTCAAACAACACAAAATCCGACGGAGCTGTCAAGTTGAGTAACAGAACTTCATTCTTTCTCAAGAAAACTGAAATAATGGCTGCACAACCAAACCAAGACGGAAACTCAGACAAGAATGAAGATCCAGACAAGCTTTGCACCATACACAATAAACCTCATCCACTTCACAAGTGTCGCACATTCAGGAGCAAACACCTGAATGAACGAACAGCACATTTGAAGAAAACGTTTATCTGTTTTAGATGTTGTGCTTCCACTAGGCATGTTGCAAGAGACTGCAGAGCATCGGTTAAGTGCAGAAAATGCAACAGCGACCGACACATTGCAGCCATGCATCCGGGTCCAGCTCTGTGGTCCATTGAAGTGTCTGTATCATATGTCTCGTGCCATTGAACTGTTGTATAAATGCAGTATATAACACTCGTCACTATGAGACAGTGTTCATTTTGGCAGACATTTTTGATTTAGTCTTAGTCTTTATCTTGAGACGAAAATGCTTAATTGTCTTAGTCACATTTAAGTCATTTGAGTGTTTCATAGTTTTAGTCTAGTTTTAGTTGACAAAAAGTCATTGCATTTTTGTCAACTTTTAGTCATTATTTATAGTAAATAGTTTTAGCCAAACTGTAGTTACCAAAATTTATTTAGGTAGCTATTTTATATGTAGTCTTCAAACTAAAATAATCATGAATTCTTCTCTCTTTAGACCAAATCAATTAAGCTTATGAGAAATTTGAATCAAGGACTGAATTTGAAAAAACTTGAATAAATCATGACAATTTTCATTTTTGGGTGAACTATCCCTTTAACAGTAGTGAAAAAGGAGCAACTTATAAAAATATTATTATTATATATAATTCTTTTTTTTTTTTTAAAGAAGCACAATAAGACAAATACATTAGAGATAAAAATTAAAAATAATAAAAAATTCAGATACAGTAGGTCTTACTTAACATGTATACATTTATTTAACTCTATTTACACTATCTTTTGTTGGTTTACATTAATGACAGATAGGTATTTAATTTGGAATGCTGTCCTTTTAAGACGGAAGGCATGCATGAAATACTGACACACGTTCAGTTTTCACCCACCTGTTCACGTTCACTTAATCATTAACCTACTGTATTTACGTGAGATACTCTACACGATAAACATTTGGACTGCTGTGTGTGTATTTGAGCGCTGAGAACTGATCGTGCGCGTTAACGAAATCAACACTGCTATGAGATGGCTGTATTTTGGAATGCTGTGATTGTCTATGGCCGAATCATAGCCATGCCATTATACAGCCATATATCACGGCTAAGACTATGATATTGCTGTTTGGGAATTGAAAGGCTAGTAAAAGTCACTAAGAACTGCCAATATATTGAAAGAGCTATTGCAAAGATTATATATTTGAGGACAGAAATAATAATAATAATAATAATAATAATAATAATAATAATAATAATAATACAGCAGCATTTCAAACATTTCAAACAACATACTGATCTGAAACAGTAAATGATGCTATTTTTGTTGAGCTACTTTTTTAAGTTCTCAGTTTGTGCAGTTTTAAATATACGTCTCATTTTCTTAATTTCTCAAAATATGTCTATGTCCTTTTGAAGTGCATCACCAAGGCAAACGGTGTTTCAACATGACAAGCATAATGAACTTAAGCCAACACGTGTCAACTGTCACACCAGTTCAAGTTCCTGGTTATTAATTTTACGTTAGATCAGGGGTCTCCAGCCGTGCTCCTGGGGAGCTACTGTCCTTCAGATTTCAGCTTCAACCCCAATCAAACACACCTGAACAAGCTAATCAAGGTGTTCAGGGCTACTTGATAATTACAGACAGGTGTGTTGGAACTGAAGTCTACAGGATGGTAGCTCTCCAGGAGTAGGGTTGGAGATCCCTGTGTTAGATCATGTTTAGAGAAGGTGGCAAACCAAAATAAGCTTTTTCCCGCCTGAGTGCTGCCGCGTCTGCAAAGCCGATTTGCAGATTTTGACCGCTGAGTGGCGTTTTAACCACAAGTTATCAAACAAGCGCATCAAAGCACATTTTCGCAAATAGCTGTCAGCTTTGCCTCGCCGATATGTTACATTTGACGGCTGCAGTCGGGGAAAATGAAAGAAAAACACTGTAGTTAATATATTTAATATTCACAGATGAAAGTTTAGTACTTATGCAGTTAGTGCATTTCTTAGAACGAATTCAAGCAGGATAAATGTCAAGTCTATGAGCCTATGCTTATATTTGCTCTAAGCTACACAGTATTACACGATATTTTAGATTTGAAACATTTAATGGGTGTGCAGTATTATTTATATAATATGAATTATGTGTTATATTATCCTAAAGAAATGGTGGTTTACTTTGCATCGGAGCATTAAAAGTGGTTGCCTATTTTAGTGAGCTAGGCTACATGGATTTATATGCAAAATATCAATATTCTCACATATTAGGCCTATATTTGTCATAAATACATTTTTAATTTATATTTTAAAATTCCTTTAATAAAACAGCATGCAGTTTTGTCACGCACATATTTTGTTATTCGTTACCTGTCCTTTATTTTGACAGATAACTTCTTGAGAAAAAAGAAGTGTCTGTACACTAAGAAATTGTTGCGTTTTATAAATTATTTCCTTTATTTTAGTAAAACATGAGGCACTGTATAATTTCGCTCCCATTATTTAGATCTAATTAAAACAAGAAAGGAATAAATTAAACCTACATGATTTAGCTAAATCATTGAAACTCTAAAGAATGGACGGATTAATAAAACGTCCTCACGTTTAAACTCAAGTTCTCTTATTATAATCAACAAAGTGAACACGGTGTAAAAAAGAGCTTCATTAATTGACAACTTCAGTGATTTTAAAAGGATCCTTCTTTACTTTGCTTTCATACAATTTAAACCCTCTGGAGTCTAAGGGTATTTTTGGGGCCTGGAGAAGTTTTGTCATGCCCTGACATTTGTGCTTTTTTCAGTTTCTTATAAATATCTAAATGGCTAAAGTCTAATCTCACTGTAATCAGCACAAACTAGGCTATAATAATATGTGAGCAGCATGTATGTACATGATTGTGTTTTGGAGAAAAAAAATGTTATGCGTGGTTAGTGAAAAACTAAAAATGTTAAATCACTTGAAAAAGGCAATAAAACACATATAGAAAATTGGTTCCCAGGAATTTTGAGAACTGGAGCTTGTAGCCTAGAATTTTTTTTTTCTAAATGATGTGAAAATCATCTTGTTTACTCACTTACAGAAAACAATATATTGATTTTAAATTTTCTAAGACAGTTTTTGTTGGTAAAAGTCATATGCGAGTAGGCGTCAACTATCATGAATTCACACCTGAGAAGACAAAGGCCTGCATAATGAGCTGCATAATGAGCCATTCAGTCAGCTGTGTCACTGAGAGGGATGAGTTACAAGAAAGAATGTGAGGACAAAATAAATCTATATAATTTTATGTTTGTAGTTTATTTAGAATATATTTAATTATCCCACAACATAATTTAATATTCACTTATGAGTGCAGTTAAACAGTTTATTAGGAAAAATCAAAGCTGACTTTCAAACTGATTTTTTTTTTTTTGCATCATTACTCCAGTCACACAATCCTTCAGAAATCCTTTTAACAATCTTATTTTCTACAAAAAAACATTTATTGTTATTATTGTCATTATTATTATTATTATTATTATTATTATTATTAATGTTGAAAAGAGCTGAGAATATTTTTTTTTAGGTTTTTTAGGGGGGGATAAATTGAAAGAACAGCAATGATTGTTACATTTGTTACAGTTACATTTATTGTTACATTTATATTATTTACATCAAGCTTTTGAATGGTATAATAGTGTATATTGTTGTTTTGAAACTTCATAATGTTTCACTTGATTATACATTTAGTCAGGAATTATAGTTTGGAAAAAAGTCTTTGGAAAAAGTCTAACTAGTAAAATGTTTACACGTTATGTGAAAACTAGTACAAGTATATAAATAAATAAAAAAGAGACTTACTCATGTTTATGAACTCTGCTGAATAAAGTGCTTCATTCTTTTTTCTGAGGAAATCCAAATCTCAAATCCTCAACCACATCACATCTTTTTGGGGGGATTTATGTCTTATTCCTCTCATCGCGAAGCAAACAGTAAAATAATAAAAACTTGAAGAACAGTCTCGCTGCGTTGTCTTCTGTTGTGTGGGCGTATTCAAAAGCCGCGCGCTTCAGTGAAACATTTGAATCTCAAAAGCGCGCGCTCGGCGCGGGGGCGTGGTCGCATTAGAAGATAATGAAGGGAGACGTGAAAAACGGACATCGCGTTGTTTTCATATGGATTACTTTATCACAGAATATTTGTTTTCAGCAGCACTTGTTTAGTTTAAAAGTAGACATGTCAGGCTTTCTATAGATATCTCTCTCATGTCTCTTCGTTGAGTATTCACTGAGTTACAGTTCATTTTAATGACGCATTTGTATCTGAAGATCAGCGCAGACAAAGGCTGCAGACAGCACTCCTTGTTTGTTATCTTTATTTTATAAGTGCACAAAGTTTTGTTGATATTATGTATGTATACAAAAAAAGTAAACCCTTTACAGATTTGATTGATGTATTGCACTTATCTGTACGATCAAAACTGAAAGTGTAATTTAAGTTCTTTTTGGGGTTATCAGGAGAAAATACCCCAAAACGCGTATACGCGTTAATCGACTCCAGAGGGTTAAGTAAAGTTAAAATAAAAAAAAATGGAGCCGCATTTAAATGCAGGAGTGTATTCTTTTCCTTAAAATATCAGAGTGCAAGATTTGCATTTATTCTTACTTGTCTACATATTTTATGTTTGGTTTTATTTTGGATATTTAATGCAAAAGAGATTTACTAAAACAAGTTTATAAGAGTTTAATCTTGATCAAGAACAACTAATGATCAACGAATTGAAGTAGCATCGGCCGTTAGATCATTTTAAATGTCAGATAGCCTTCAATTTACAGGTTATAACTGCAACTGTCTCAGTTGTGAAGATTTATTTTTAATGCGGATCCCATACTGTAACCTAAAAGAAATGCGCTCTATTATTATTCATATTCAATTGTTTGTGCGAAAAATTATTAATGCACATGCATGACAGGGAGTCGCCCTCTCGATCACTTGAATTTTTTCCTGATAATGAAATAACTTAAAATTGGGGTGTCTCACATACATGAGAAATATATCTACAGAAAGCTTGAAATGTCTACTTTTAAATGAACCAATTCAAAATGAAAGCATTATGTAATCTGTGAAGGTTGGATTTCTCTCTAAAGGCGCATACAGTATACTGTGGAGATGAGAGTCAGCACTGTGAATTTTATTAACATTAGTTTATTAATAAATAATTAAAATGTCTCCTTTTTCAAAATTATTATGCTACTTCTGCCTGTGCTTTGTGGCAAACTTAATGCGTGTGCTTGAGCGCGGAATATATTAAGGCTCATTATGGATTATAGATGTTAATTTAATATAAACATGCGATTAGTTGAATAATGACAAATGAACGATTAGTAACTACAAAAATCTTATGTGCGGGGCAGACCTATTAAATAACCTCTAGACATCTCTGTTAAAGTTTTTAAAGCATTTTATACGTGTTTGCATAAATTCTGCTTTCAGAATGGTCTGTAATGGAGAGATGCCTTAACATTTTTTTTTTCTTTGTAACACAAAAATGAAAAATGAAATAAAATTGATATTTTATGTTTTGAGAATTTCCAACCCTTCTCCATTCTGCAGATATCGTTGCTTCTGGTTTCCAATATTGTTTGGACGCAAAAAATAATAATATATAACGGAACAGTTTGCATTATATATATATTTTTTTTTTGAGTTAAGGCAACTTCTTCTGAAATTAAATTATAATAACTAATAAACTATATTGTGCTATACAGTAGTCAACATTTGAAGTGGATCAAAACCTTTAAAGAAAGTTGTCCTAAAACCTAAAACCAAAATGTGTTCTTGTCTTAGGACAACTTTGATTAACTTTTTTGATCCACTTCAAATGTTACTGTATATACTTAGAAAATTGTGTTAAAATTAACAATTATTAAGTTGAATATATAATGTCTCTTTGGCAGATGCACGTCTCTTTTGCCAGTTTCTTTGTCTCTCTCTCAGAGGCACCTCATCTCTCCTGAGAAAAATCACCATATTATATTGTATGTAATACTCATGCAGTTGCAAAAATTACAAAAGCCATACAAAATGAGGCATTTTGTCCTACTTTGCCTAAACCTGCTCTGCAAGTTTCAAACCCTCATAAGACACTGTCCATATGAAAGAGCAAGAGATTCACACCTTTATTTCAACCCCCAAAAGCTATACAGAACTACCCCCCCCCAACCCCAGCTGGACTGAATTTGGTCTGTTTTTTGCCTGCAATGGCTGTGTGTTGTCATGCTACTGGGATGAAATATGCTGCCTGCACTAACAGCAGCCCTACTCTTTTTATTTATTATTTTCTCGCAGCCCATATTATTATTTTCATCAGTCCATAATAATAAAAAATTCTCAATTGATAATTAATCATTCTTTTTACGAAAAGCATTGTTATTTGTGAACGTAGGCATTTTGAGGAAAGATTTAAGACCAAGCTTAATCCTCTGCCAGCTGCTCCCGCTTCACAGCGAGCGTGACTCGTGCTAACTGCACCCAGGTTCACCGTCAGCATTCTGAAACAGGGGCGTCGGACTGGGGGTAAAACCAGTACTGATTACCAGGGCCCCAAAGGAAGAGAGGGCCCTTGAAACGTCTGGAATATATTTTATTTTACCTGGATATTTTCATGGGGGCCCATCAGGACTGCCTATGCATAGGGCCCGGGATCTTGTGCAACGCCCCTGTTTACAAAATCAGTTTACAAAAACATTTAGCAAGGCAGGAAAACATTCAGTTTACCTGAAGGAAGATGTATTCTATTAGTTAAGTTAATCCTGTTAAATAGAAAAAAAAAAAAAAAAACACCTAGTGTGGCTATTAAACTTGGACCTCATTATATTGAGGTAGCTACACATCCAAACAGCAGAAGCAACCTACGTGTTCTTTCACTGAAAAGTATGCATTTTATTTATTCACAGGCTATATGGTTGAAATAATATTTTAGTTCAAGTGCCATTGTTTAAAAAAATGCTTTATTGACTAACGTTTCATAGACCTTCAGTTGTTATGCTTTAAAATTCCTCGCAATTTGTAATTTCACAGTATTTTCACCTCCGAATTTACTACCCTTTTAAAGTCACAATTCTATAATGGTAAAATTTACTCAAGCCAATGGCATTTTTTGTATGACATTACATTTTTATTTTTATTTTTTTTTAGAATAATTGTACATAAATGAGTGAAACAAAACAAATATGATTATTGTTGGTCCACTGTGTTTTCTGAGGTCCAAGGTCAACGCAGCCGTATACCAGGAAGTTTTAGAGCACTTCATGCTTCCTGCTGCTGACCAACTTTATGGAGATGCAGATTTCATTTTCCAACAGGAATTGGCATCTGCACACAGTGCCAAAGCTACCAGTACCTGGTTTAAGGACCATGGTATCCCTGTTCTTAATTGGCCAGCAAACTCGCCTGACCTTAACCCCATAGAAAATCTATGGGGTATTGTGAAGAGGAAGATATGCCAGAGCTGAAGGCCACTATCAGAGCAACCTGGGCTCTCATAACACCTGAGCAGTGCCACAGACTGATCGACTCCATGCCTCGCCGCATTGTAGCAGTAATTCAGGCAAAAGGAGCCCCAACTAAGTATTGAGTGCTGTACATGCTCATACTTTTCAGTTGGCCAAGATTTCTAAAAATCCTTTCTTTGTATTGGTCTTAAGTAATATTCTAATTTTCTGAGATACTGAATTTGGGATTTTCCTTAGTTGTCAGTTATAATCATCAAAATTAAAAGAAATAAACTAGGGCTGTCAAATGATTAATCACGATTAATCACATCCAAAATAAAAGTTTTGTTTACATAATATATGTATGTGTACAGGGTATATTTATTATGTAACAAAACTTTTATTTTGGATGTGATTAATCGTGATTAATCATTTGACAGCCCTGAAATAAACATTTGAAATATATCAGTCTGTCCACCTATTGTATGTGGACTTGCTTTGCTGTTTGGATTTACTCTGTTGATTTTCCTGTGGATTGAAATCTTCTACTTCGTCATGCACTTTATATATGTGAAGCTTTTCTTTTTATTTCATGGACAACCCAACCTTCCTCCTCCTCCTGCTGGAGCAGTGGGAGTGATCTCTCGAGGACCATACCAGACTGTTTCTGGAAGTGGCTCATCACACCAGCCTCCCGGATGATGCACTCTGCTCATTCTACTACATGAGCCTCAACACCGCTTGCAGAACGCAGTTGTCCGAAGATGGTCTTCAGGAGAGTTTCGCCACCTTTGTGGAGTGGGTACTGGATGAGAAATGTATTACCATTCACCATCGGATTCGCGGATGATCTCGCCAGTCCCACTTCCAGAGCCCAGCCAAACACCACCAGCAAAGAGCAACAGCCAGAGCCCACCGCAGGTCGCGCCTTCTGGGAGGGGGGCGATATGTCACACCATAGGTACTTTTGTGTTTTCTTCTGTTTCTGTTCTCCTGCCTAGTTAGTTCATTTGACCTAGTTTTGCATTGATTGCCTTATTCAGTTCACCTGTATTCAGTTAATGTCATTAGTCCCTTGAGTGTTTTGTTTAAAGTCTGCCCAATGAGTTCTCAGAGGTGCTGGTTATTAATGTAATGTTAGATCATGTGTACGTGGATTTGCTTTGCTGTTTGTTTGTTTTGTTTTGTTTTTTTTCCTGTGAATTTATTAAAGAATGTGGATTGAAATCTTCTTCATCATGTGCTTTGCATATGCGAAGCATACCCGTGACAACATTATTCCTCACTTAATTGCAATTAGCCCTTTATTGCAACAGTAGACTTAAGAAGAGGAAATATGTCTTTTTCTAGTGTGCAGCCACCAAAACTGTACTTTAGATAAGAAGCCAAATAAGAAATGTAATAACCCAATGTTTAGGTAGTTTTTGTATTATTCAGATCCTGGGTAAGACTTAACCCAGCGGTTGAGTTATTTATCACGGGGATTTGCTTCTCTTCTGGAGAGAGCAGTTCTAAGCACCATCGAATTGATGCATTCATCGGTAAAATACAGGTTTACATTTTATTTTATCTATTTAATTATTACTGTGCTGAATATCGTTCAATTTTATGCAGAGCAACATACAGGCGCGCGGTATGAATCACCTTTAACGAGTGTCGCGGTCTTTTTCGCGTGATGGAAAAGCCTTATGCTTTGCATAAAATAAACGATTTTATTCATAAAGATACAGAATACAAATATTCCCTCAGAGCTGTTTACTGTTTGTTTTTGGGCAGGTTATAAAGGCAATCGCAGTATATTTTGGCTATGAGTGAAACGCAGGGGGGCGGCCTCAGGCGTGAGCAGTTCCCCACCGAACACGACTCTAGCTCGGGCACGAGAACCAGCGCGGCGCAGTTACAGTGGAAACAGAACAACAGAGACTGGTTACTAACACGTAAATTACTTCTGTTTAACGTTTAATTTTTAGTTTTATTGTTTGTTAAACGAATTTAAATATGGGCAATATGTATAGCCTATTAAAAACGATATAAACCATGCTGTAAATGATAATTAAAGGAAAATAAAGGAAGATAACATGCAAAACAGTGGTTGTGTGGATTATTTTAGAAAAGTTTAGAGGATTTAAGTTAATCTGTAAACATTATTTAATGTAGGAAAGTAAAAAATAAGCTAGTAATATAGTAAAAATTAATAAACTTTATCTGGGTTAAATCAACCCCTTATGCTGGGTTAAATAAACAACCTAATTTGCTGGGTAAAATTAACCCAAGATGGGTTCTGTCCTTTATTTACCCAGCCCTTGGGTTAATAACAACCCAAATCGGGTTGTTTTTAACCCAGTGTTTTTTAGAGTGAATGGGTATACGTCACTGGGTAACACATTTGCATAATCCCCACCTGCCTGCGAAATACGAACAGAGTAGGGCTGCACGATTAATCGCATGCATTTGCCATGCGTGTCTCATCAGTAAAGCCGGTTCCGTGATTAGCGGTAAATGTCTGTCACCTGTTTTCAAACGGGAGCGGCAGTTAATACACAGAGCCGTAGTTCACTGACAAGCTACGCAATATTCTGTTCATAATTGAGATTAATCGCATTCGATTATGAACACGATATTGCTTAGCTTGTCAGTGAACTACGGCTCTGTGTATTAACTGCCGCTCCCGTTTGAAAACAGGTGACAGACATTTACCGCTAATCACGGAACCGGCTTTACTGATGAGACACGCATGGCAAATGCATGCGATTAATCGTGCAGCCCTAGAACAGAGTCTGACCTGCCCACAAACACTTCCACTGTTAGTGTGTTTACATCATGGTGAGAAGACGCTGTGTTCAAGAATACCACAGAAATACAATTCTAACCTTTTGTTGTGTCATTTTACCAAGGACTGCTTCTCTAATCTTGGGTTTTATCTTCGTTGGCTTCTAATCTTCTTAATTTGGACTAACAAGCTCTCCGAACCACAAACTGTAAGTAGTACAATTGATACATTGTGTACATTTTAAATTGAGTGCTCAAAAAAAGTTTTTGTTCTAATATGTGATGCATACCTAATGCAGCTTTAGGTTTCCAGGTAAAGCACAATATTACTGTCTCACTTAAGTAGTTCTGATAATTCGCTGTGAACCTACTATTTCCTAAGAATGTGTTGATTATTGTAAACTGATGTTGTTCTAATGACTTTGTTTAATAATAAAGAATGTAGTGTAGCACACAGACTTTATAATCATTGTGAAATTGCTGTTTATTGTGGTGCACTGGCAGTTAAAGGGTTAATGCTGGAGAGACGAGTGACTGTTAGGCTGGTGCACCTGATACAGCTGTACTGCGTTCTGATTAAAAGTTTATACAGCATCTTTTGTCTGTCGTTCTTCAAACATTACAGTAGACATATTTTTGTTAACAAACTGTATTGTTTCATCAGTTAGTCACGTTAGCACACGTTAGCATAAGTGTTTTTGTATTTTATGTCACAAGAATGGATTGGAGCACTATATTGTTTTATGTTTTGCTGAACTGCTGGTGGTTCCAGCTAACCCATCGTTTCATCACAACTTCTCTATACAGCTGGGTTCGTCAACCATAACTCCTTCCAGGACAGCCAGAAACCTAGGAGTTGTGATGGATCATCAGTTAAGCTTCACAGACCATATTGCTACAACGACCCGGTCCTGCAGATTTGCCTTATACAACATTAGGAAGATTAGACCCTTCCTGTCAGAGCAAGCCACCCAACTTCTTGTCCAAGCTCTTGTTCTCTCCAGACTGGACTATTGCAATGCTCTCCTGGCGGGCCTTCCTGGATGTACTATCAAGCCTCTGCAACTGATCCAGAATGCAGCAGCGAGGGTTGTCTTCAATGAGCCAAAAACAGCTCATGTTACTCCTCTCCTCATCAGGTTACACTGGCTACTAGTAGTCGCTCGCATCAAATTCAAGGTACTGATGCTTGCCCACAAGACGACCACTTGCACGGCATCAACATACCTAAGCTCACTAGTTCAATCTTATGCACCCTCCAGAAGTTTGCGCTCTGCAAGTGAACGGCGCCTTGTGGTGCCATCCCAAAGAGGTTCAAAATCACTCTCACGGACTTTTTCCTGGACTGCGCCCAGCTGGTGGAATGACCTCCCGATCTCAATTCGAACAGCTGAGTCTTTACTCATTTTCAAACAACATCTAAAGACTCATCTTTTTCGCCTGCACTTAACCAACTAATACTAGTACTTACCTTTTCTTTTTCTTGTCTAATATATAAATAAAAAAAAAAAAAAAAAACCCTGGCTACGTGTTCTGTACTAGACTAACTGAGACTTGTCATAGCACTTGTATAACGTTATTGTTCTCTCGTTGATCTGATTGTTTCTACTGTTCTCATTTGTAAGTCGCTTTGGATAAAAGCGTCTGCTAAATGATTAAATGTAAATGTATGTAAAGGTGCTTTGTCAATGGTAGCGCTGGATAACTGGCTCAATGACTCCTCTCTGTGCCAATCAGTTGTCCAACTGACCAATCAGAGCTGAGTAGACTTGAGGAAGAGAGGGGTTTGCTCCGAACTTGCTGGGAACGAATCATTTCCTACTCATTGCAAATGACTCTAATATTAAATGTATATTCTGAGAAAATTACAATGTTTTCTGACCGTAGATGCATTTAAACCTGTTGTAGGGCACTCCACCACAATATTAGGACACGTTTAAATACCATATGACCTGCTCTTTAATATAAAAACACATATTTATTTAATAAAACATTTAAGGTCTGATGGTTTCTTTAACCACAAACTCCACATCCTGAAAACTCAAGTCAACTTACCAGCAGTAGTATCTGTCTTTTATCAAGAGCCCCATTTATCTTCACAAGCCATCTTTGAGAAAGGCTGTGACTATTATACAAACATTTAAATTGAGATCTAAAGGTCTGTTTCAAAGTCTATGTCACGGCAGTTAAAAGGATTAGAGCAAAACATCTACTAAGCTAATAGTAAAGGATTGCAGGATTACAATAATTGCTACATTGTGGCAGCTTAGTCATTTGTTCACTAAGATTTCAGTGCTCCAGTTCTGTTCTTGAGCTCGAATTTTAATCTTTGTATATCATTGAAATTGAAATTGGCTCTCCAGTAGTTTACCCAAATATATCAATTTTGTCATCTTTATGTCATTCTAAACTTGACTTTCATTCTTTTGTGGAACAAAAGAACTACTCTATATTTTGAAAAAGTGCTCTCTCAGTGATGCTTATGTTTTGGTGTAAAAAATAAGAATTTTTTTTTTTTTTTCACACACACTTCCGGTTCCTGTCTGTGTGCTGCTGAGTGGTTTGTGATTGTTGCTCCATGTAGCTTCGCTTTTCTGTTGAATCTCTATCTTACTATCACTCTATGTTGTCTAAAGTGATAAAATATAAACTTAATTCCCACGATATATCTGATATTATCTATCAAACTAATCTGACCTTTCACTTTAAATTTTAAATTGCGAGTGCAGCACGCATACAGTGGATTAGACTTCATTAGCCAGTTAGCTTCAAGTTTCCATTCGCGTTTCTATTCGTGTCTATTACCGTTTTCTTTTTTATTTTGGTTTTTTTTTTTTTTTTGTTGTGTTTTTTTTCTCTCTCCCATCAAACAACAGTGCTAAGTCAGAATCATTCTTCAGTCACCGGTGAGTCATGGCTTCTTCTCGTGCTATTGTTGTTTGCACCGCTTGCCACATGTATAGTTTATCTCTCTCTTTCGGGGGCGAAGAGGGATTCACATGTGATAAATGCAGGGAGACAGTTAAGCTGACAGAGAAGGTTTCAGAATTAGAGACGTATCCAAACTTTAATTGAGGACAGTAAGAATGTGAGGGATGTAGATACGCCTTTGGATGCAACTAGCTCAGGGAGTCCTGTACATTGTTTGGTTCCGGTTACAGAGCCTCTGCAGCAGGGCCATTGGGTGACCATGACGTGACATAGTCACGGGTCAAAACATTAAACAGGTTCTCCCCACTCAGTGACACACCCTCTGAGAAACCTGATCGAAGTGCTCTAGTTATCGGCGATTCTATTTTACGGAACGTGAAAATAGAGACACCAGCCACCATAGTCCAATGTTGATAAAAAAATCCAGCTGGTCCAAAATGCAGATCATTTTCCTATTTAGCACCCAAACTCTGGAATAATCTACCTAACATTGTTCGGGAGGCATACATATAACACACTAACACATTTCTAATATTCAAATCCCTTAAAGGATTTTTAGGCTGCATTAATTAGGACAACCGGAACCAGGAAAACTTCCCATTACTCCCAATGTGCTTGCTACATCATTAGAAGAATGGCATCTATTCTAATATTAGTCTGTTTCTTTCTGATTCCAAGGTCACCGTAGCCACCAGATCCAGTCCATATCTTGATCAGATGGTCAATGCAGTCACCCGGATCCCATACGTATTCAGCACAGACGGTGGATCCGCACCCAGAGAGGACCTCTAAAGCCCTGAATGTGAGTGGAGACCAGGACAACTAGGCCCCATTTACACTGCATGGTTCAAGTGACCCAATTCCGATTTTTTTCCTCGCATGTGGCACAGATCGGATATGACCGGTGAACATGTAAGCAGGAAAAAAATGCATGGATTCCGATTTTCTCAGATCGGATTCAGGCCTCATTCATATGTGGTAATAAATCGGATATGAATCGGATACGTGCATTTGCGTGTGCCATGTAAGCAGACAAATATTGGGACAAATATGGGATATTCCCCAGTAAATGCGAGTCGTACGTCATTAAAAAAGTGACGTCAACTCAGGTGGACACCACCAACTGAGATCACATGACTTATTATAGGCGCGATGGAGGACGAAGGATACATACAGTGGAGCAATGCGGAGGTTTCATGTCTTTTAAGTCTTTGGGGCGAAGAGACAGTGCAGGGTTGTTACAGAAATAAATCTGTGTTTGAAGACATTTCACGAGATATGGGGAGGCACGGTTTAAGCGCTTTTTTTCTCCGCGGGTCAGAACGTCTACGTTTGGTAGTTTCAGCAGTGTATAGTGTAAATGCAAAAATCGGATATGGGTCACTTTTAAAAGATGATGTAAGCGGGTCGTCAAAAAAATCGGATATAGTCAGAAAATCAGATTTGGGCATCAAGACCTGCAGTGTAAATGCAGCCCTAGATGAGGCCCAGATACAGATCCACAGTAAAGACCTTGTCTCAGACGGCAATCGGGACAAGACCACAGAAACCAGATGAGTCCTCTGCACAATGTGACTTGCAACCTGGAACTGAACTGCTGGTTTTGTATGGCAAGAGGACACTTGGCCCCCCGACTGAGCCTGGTTTCTCCCAAGGTTTCTTCTCCATTCTGTCATCGATGGAGTTTTGGTTCCTTGCCGCCTCTGGCTTGCTTAGTTGGGGACACCTAATATCCAGCAATATCGTCGACTTGATTGCATAGATACTATTTAAACTGAACTGAGCTGGATGATGACATCACTGAATTCAATGATGCCTTTAACTGAAAATTGAGTGTTTACTATTGCCTTTTTTCATTATTGACACACTATTTTCCTATTTAATAATGTAAAGTGCTTTGACACAATCTGTATTGTTAAAAGCACTATATAAATAAAGGTGACTTTATAAGACTTGAATTTGTACAATCTTATTTGTGCTTTTTGTGATCTGCATGCACCCCATGACAGTTAGGTTTAGAGGTAGAACTTTATGCTTAATTTCTAAAAAATATTTCCACCACATCATATAAATTAATATGAAATTGCCACCTAATAAAAGTTTTCTCATGATTTTTTTAGCTAGTGATATACAGTTACTGTATCTGTACTTTGAAATAATTTATTTTTGATAATTTTTAGTTTTGTGCAGTAAAGTCTTACCATTTGGCATTATGTATAATTGTATATGTATTATTATTTTAGGATCAGTCATATACTATTATATGATGTACTGCAGGGGTGGCGAACTCCGGTCCTGGAGAGCTGCTCCAACCCTAATAAAAAATCACCTGCCTTTAGCTTTCTAGTAACCCTTTAGACCCCCCTTCCTCAAATCTTGCCCTGGAGGTCCAATGTGCCGCAGAGTTTAGCTCCAACCCTGATCAAAGTCACCTGCCTGTGATTTTCTAATTATCCCAAAAACATTGATTGGCACTGATTAGCTTGTTCAGGTGTATTTGATTAGGGTTGAAGCAAAACTCTGCAGGGCTGCAGCTCTCCAGGACTGACGTTTGCCACCCCTGATATACTGTATACTATTTTTTTTTATATTTTAATTATATTATATTTTTATTTTAGTTAACATTTTATTTTTATTTATGACATTTTAGTAACACTATTTTGCATACTATTTCAGAATCAGTTCTCTGATTTTTCTCCCCCAGTTCTCCTCTATTAAAGCTGAAAATTTTAGTTTTTATCATTCACAGTCAAATATTCATAGTTTAAATACAATTAGCTGCTGTTTTGTGTAATCATATGAAATTAATTTGAGCATATTGAACAATTTAGAAGAAATTTGACCAAGCTATTACATTTAATTAACATTTAAACTGGGCTATCACTTTTGTAGTGAGCTACTTAATTAGTGGCAAATTGGGCAAAAGTGCTGTAAAGAAATCATTAAAGTGAAAGTAAGGAAATTCACTTCTAACAGCCAGACAGTGCAGAATCATAGAAATTCAGAAACAATGGATTTCCGAAATACATGCTATTATAATAATGCACTCTGGAAATACTTTACAGTTAAATAAGATTCATTTGCCACAAGTCACAATTGAAACCTCCTATCATGTGTGATAAATGTTCATGAATAATGCATCGGCTACAGTTGTTATCGGTTGACAATGCTGAGGTTCAGGAGGGGTTCACTAATGTAACCATGGTTACAGATTCTTTGATCGTAAGGGAAGAATTTTGATGAGGTTTTCCTCTGTTGTTGACTTGGCTTGGCTTGGTCTGTAGTTTTTTTATTTATTTATTTATTTATCTATCTATGCCAGAAGTTTTGTCTTCCAAAGTCCCAAAACTGAAAGTTATTTACATTCAGTAGAGTATTCAATGTGGGTGGTAGTGTAGTGCCAAGAGCTTGCAAGGGGAAAGTTGTGGGTTCAAGCTCTACAAAGAAATAAGCAAAGGCAAAGTATCAGGGAAATCTGTAATAAGTGTAATCTGTAAATCTCTATAAGTTGCTTTGGATAAAAGCCTCTCCTTAATGATTACTTTCTAAAAATGGGTGGAACCCATAGTTTATTGTTGTATACCATTGTCCACATAATTAGACCTGTTGTTGAATGTAATTGAGTAGGACTGCATTGAGCTAAGAATAAATTTGGGACATTGACATGCTGCTACGCAGTGAGAAAGAATCCTATCTATTCCATAAATATTCTTTAGCCATAAGTGCCACTCATGAAATGATTTCCCCTGTCAGGTTGCCATGGTTTCTGGCCCTCAACACAGAACGTTTACAGTTGTCACCTTAACATACACAATTTTCCAATATTACATGGAAGTCATGAAAAACACGTAATGAAAAAAAAATAAATAATAATAATTAAATATTATTTAATATGCATAGTATTTATTATAATTCATTCACTTGTATAAAATAATGTGTATACAGTCAGCGCTCGTTATTGCAAAATAAACCCAGGTATGGTAAATAAAACAATAATTTATTTAGCATCAATGAATGTATATTATTCTATATATTCATCTTTTATCTTTATTTATATAGCGCTTTAAACAAAAAAGATTGCGTCAAAGCAACTGAACAACATTAATTAGGAAAACAGTGTGTCAATAATGCAAAATGACAGTTAAAGGCAGTTCATCACTGAATTCAGTGATGTCATCATGCAGCTCAGTTCAGTTTAAATAGTATCTGTGCAATAATTTGCAATCAAGTCAACGATATCGCTGTAAATGAAGTGTCCCCAACTAAGCAAGCCAGAGGCGACAGCGGCAAGGAACCAAAACTCCATCAGTGAGAGAATGGAAAAAAAAACCTTGGGAGAAATCAGGCTCAGTTGGGGGGCCAGTTCTCCTCTGACCAGACGAAACCAGCAGTTCAATTCAAGGCTGCAGCAAAGTCAGATTGTGCAGAAGAATCATCTGTTTCCTGTGGTCTTGTCCCGGTGGTCGTCTGAGACAAGGTCTTTACAGGGGATCTGTCTCTGGGGCTTTAGTCCTGGTCTCCGCTGTCTTTCAGGGCTGTAGAGGTCCTTTCTAGGTGCTAATCCACCATCTGGGCTGGATACATACTGGATCCGGGTGACTGCAGTGACCCTCTGACTTGGATACAGACTGGATCTGGTGGCTACGGTGACCTCGGAATAGAGAGAAACAGACTAATATGAGCGTAGATGCCATTCTTCTAATGATGTAGCAAGTACATCGGGTGTTATGGGAAGTGTTCCCGGTTCCGGTTTACCTAATTAATGCAGCCTAAAAATCCTTTAACGGATTTGGATATTAGAAGTGTATTAGCATGTTATGTGTAAGCCAGGTTAAAGAGATGGGTCTTTAATCTAGATTTAAACTGCAAGAGTGTGTCTGCCTCCCGAACAATGTTAGGTAGGTTATTTTTCCATAGTTTGGGCGCTAAATAGGGAAAAGGATCTGCCGCCTGCAGTTGACTTTGATATTCTAGGTATTATCAAATTGCCAGAGTTTTGAGAACGGAGCGGATGTGGAGGACTATAATGTAACAAGAGCTCATTCAAATACTGAGGTGCTAAACCATTCAGGGCTTTATAAGTAATAAGCAAGATTTTAAAATCTATACGATGTTTGATAGGGAGCCAGTGCAGTGTTGACAGGACCGGGCTAATATGATCATACTTCCTGGTTCTAGTAAGAACTCTAGCTGCTGCATTTTGGACTAACTGGAGTTTGTTTACTAAGCGTGCAGAACAACCACCCAATAGAGCATTACAATAGTCTAACCTTGAGGTCATAAACGCATGGTTTAACTTTTCTGCATTTGACATTGAGAGCATAGGCCGCAATTTAGATATATTTTTGAGATGGAAAAATGCAGTTTTACAAATGCTAGAAGCGTGGCTTTCTAAGGAAAGGTTGCTATCAAATAGCACACCTAGGTTCCTAACTGATGACGAAGAATTGACAGAGCAGCCATCAAGGCTTAGACAGCATTCTAGGTCATTACATGCAGAGCTTTTTGGCCCTATAATTAACACCTCTGTTTTTTCAGAATTTAGCAGTAAGAAATTACTCGTCATCCAGTTTTTTTATATTGACTATGCATTCCGTTAGTTTTTCAAATTGGTATGTTTCGCTGGGCTGCAAAGAAATATAGAGCTGAGTATCATAAGCATAATAGTAAAAGCTAACACCGTGTTTTCTGATGATATCTCCCAAGGGTAACATGTAAAGCGTGAAAAGTAACTGCCCTAGTAGTGAGCCTTGAGGTGCTCCATACTGCACTTGTGATCGATATGATACCTCTTCATTCACTGCTACGAATTGATGGCGGTCATATAAGTACGATTTAAACCATGCTAATGCACTTCCATTAATGCCAACAAAGTGTTCTAGTCTATGAAAAAGAATAGTGTGGTCAATAGTGTCGAACGCAGCACTAAGATCCAATAGCACTAATAGAGAGATACAACCACGATCAGATGATAAGAGCAGGTCATTTGTAACTCTAAGGAGAGCAGTCTCAGTACTATGATACGGTCTAAATCCTGACTGGAAATCCTCACAGATGCCATTTTTCTCTAAGAAGGAATATAATTGTGAGGATACTACCTTTTCTAGTATCTTGGAAAGAAAAGGGAGATTCGAGATCGGTCTATAATTAACTAGTTCTAGTTCTAGTTCTTTGGGGTCAAGTTGTGGTTTTTTGATGAGAGGCTTAATAACAGCCAGTTTGAAGGTTTTGGGGACATACCCTAATAACAATGAGGAATTAATAATAGTCAGAAGAGGATCTATGACTTCTGGAAGCACCTCTTTTAGGAGCTTAGATGGAATAGGGTCTAACATACATGTTGTTGGTTTAGATGAGATTTAACAAGTTTATACAAATTCTTCCTCTCCTATAGTAGAGAATGAGTGGAACTGTTCCTCAGGGGATCTATAGTGCACTGTCTGATGTGATACTGTAGCTGATGGCTGCATGGTTACAATTTTATCTCTAATAGTATCGACTTTAGAAGTAAAGTAGTTCATAAAGTCATTAAATGTCAACACTTGTTGATGCTTTATTTTTCGTTAATTTAGCCACTGTATTGAATAAATACCTGGGGTTATGTTTGTTTTCTTCTAAAAGAGACGAAAAGTAATCAGATTTAGCAGTTTTTAATGCTTTTCTGTAAGATAGGTTACTTTCCCTCCAAGCAATACGAAATTCTTCTAGTTTTGTTTTCCTCCAGCTACGCTCCATTTTCCGGGCTGCTCTCTTTAGGGTGCGAGTGTGCTCATTACACCACGGTGTCAGACTGTTTTCCTTAACCTTCCTTAAGCGTAAAGGAGCAACTGTATTTAAAATGCTAGAAAAGAGAGAGTCCATAGTTTCTGTTACATCATCAAGTTGTTCTGAGGTTTTGGATATGCTAAGGAATTGGGATACATCAGGAAGATTACTTACAAAGCAGTCTTTTGTGGTAGAAGTGATGGTTCTACCATACTTGTAACAAGAAGTGGAATTTACAGTTTTAGCTATATGAAGTTTGCACAAAACTAAATAATGATCTGAGATATCATCGCTTGGCTGCATAATTTCAACATCATCAACATCAATTCCATGTGACAGTATTAAATCTAGAGCATGATTTCGACAATGAGTAGGTGCTGAGACCTTGTTTATCCGTATTGCATCTGTTTTTATTTGTTGAACCTCAATTAAATTGTTGCTCTTAAATTGGTTTGGACGTTTTTTGTATTTTCTAGCCCGGGGAACAGACACAGTCTCTATAGTGTGATATCTAGGTGAAAGAGTCTCTATGTGCTGAGAATTAAATGACTTCTGTGACTGGAGGCGGCTAGCAGACGGTCGGTTTAGCCAGTCTGTCTGCTTCCTGACCTGGGCCCCAGTTAGTCAAGTACAAACTCTAAGACTATGTGCCATATTTCTAGAAAGAAGAGCGGCACCACCCCAGGAGGGATGAAGACCATCTCTTTTCAACAGGTCAGGTCTGCCCTAAAAGCTCGTCCAATTGTCAATGAAACCTATGTTATTCTGCGGGCACCACTTAGACATCCAGCTATTGAGTGATGACAATCTGCTATGTATCTCATCACCACGATAAGCAGGGAGGGGACCAGAGCATATTACAGTGTCTGACATCATGCTTGCAAGTTCACACACCTCTTTAATGTTACTTTTAGTGATCTCCGACTGGCGAAGTCGAACATCATTAGCACCGGCGTGAATAACAATCTTACTGTATTTACGTTTAGCATTAGCCAGCACTTTTAAAGTTTGCTAAGATGTCAGGCGCTCTGGCTCCCGGTTAAACATTGGACTATGGTGGCTGGTGTCTCTATTTTCACGTTCCGTACAATAGAATCGCCAATAACTAGAGCACTTTCATCAGGTTTCTCAGTGGGTGCATCACTGAGTGGGGAGAGAACCTGTTTAATGTTTTGATCGGAACAGAAGAGTGGTGTTTAGACCCACGACTATGCCGCCTCACAGTCACCCAGTTGCCCTGCTGCAAAGTCCCTGTTACCGAAACCGAACAATGTACAGGACTCCCTGAGCTAGACGCATCCAAAGCCATATCTAGAGCCCTCACATTCTTACTGTCCTCAATTAAAGTTTGGATGCGTGTCTCTAATTCTGAAATCTTCTCTCTCAGTCTAACTATTTCCCTGCATTTATCACATGTGAATCCCTCATCACCGACAGAGATAGATAAACTATACATGTGGCAAGCAGTGCAAATAACAATAGCAGGCGAAGCCATTACTCACCGTGCTTGATGAAAGATTCTTACCACAGTTTGTTTGATGAACTTGTGAAAACCGGAGAGAGAGATCTGTAATAAGTGTAATCTGTAAATCTCTATAAGTTGCTTTGGATAAAAGCCTCTCCTTAATGATTACTTTCTAAAAATGGGTGGAACCCATAGTTTATTGTTGTATACCATTGTCCACATCATTAGACCTGTTATTGAATGTAATTGAGTAGGACTGCATTGAGCTAAGAATAAATTTGGGACATTGACATGCTGCTATCTATTCCATAAATATTCTCTAGCCATAAGTGCCACTCATGAAATGATTTCCCCTGTCAGGTTGCCATGGTTTCTGGCCCTCAACACAGAACATGTTTACAGTTGTCACCTTAACATACACAATT
>NC_056579.1:1405374-1405644 GCF_018340385.1 Cyprinus carpio
TCACTAAAAAAAAAAAAAAAAAAAAAAAAATTAAATATTATTTAATATGCATAGTATTTATTATAATTCTCTCACTCAGACAGTATTGTATAAAATAATGTGTATACAGTCAGCGCTCGTTATTGCAAAATAAACCCAGGTATGGTAAATAAAACAATAATTTATTTAGCATCAATGACTGTATATTATTCTATATATTCATCTTTTATCTTTATTTATATAGCGCTTTTAACAAAAAAGATTGCGTCAAAGCAACTGAACAACATTAAT
>NC_056579.1:1406040-1423505 GCF_018340385.1 Cyprinus carpio
TCCCATTTTTGCCTCCCTCCTACTGTTAAAATGTAACTAAGTAATTTTTACTAAATTTTAAATTAGCTACTTTTTTACTTTTACTTAAGTACAAGTAAAAGTACCAGTCTAAAAATCTACTCAAGTAAAATTTCATTAATGTAATGGTACTTTTACTTGAGTAGAATATTTTTGTACTCTTTCCACCTCTAACTGACAACTAAGGAAAATCCCAAATTCAGTATCTCAGGAAATTAGAATATTGCAAAAAGATTCAATATTGAAGACACCTGGTGCCACACTCTTATAAGTTAATTAACTCAAAACACCTGCAAAGCCTTTAAATGGTCTCTCAGTCTAGTTCTGTAGGCTACACAATCATGGGGAAGACTGATGACTTTACAGTTGTCCAAAAGACGACCATTGACACCTTGCACAAGGAGGACAAGACACAAAAGGTCATAGCAAATGAGGCTGGCTGTTCACAGACCTCTGTGTCCAAGCACATTAACTGAGAGGCGAAGGGAAGGAAAAGATGTGATAGAAAAAAGTGTTAAAGCAATAGGGATAACCGCACCCTGGAGAGGATTGTGAAACAAAACCCATTCAAAAATGTGGGGGAGATTCACAAAGAGTGGACTGCAGCTGGAGTCAGTGCTTCAAGAACCACTTCACAAAGACATATGCAAGACATGGGTTTCAGCTGTCGGATTCCTTGTGTCAAGCCACTCCTGAACAACAGACAGCGTCAGAAGCATCTCTCTTCAAAAAGGACTGGACTGCTGCTGAGTAGTCCAAAGTTATGTGCTCTGATGAAAGTAAATTTTGCATTTCCTTTGGATATCAGGGTCCCAGAGTCTGGACGAAGAGAGGAGAGGCACACAATCCACGTTGCTTGAGGTCCAGTGTAAAGTTTCCACAGTCAGTGATGGTTTTCGGTGCCATGTCATCTGCTGGTGTTGGTCCACTGTGTTTTCTGAGGTCCAAGGTCAACACTCAGCCGTATACCAGTAAGTTTTAGAGCACTTCATGCTTCCTGCTGCTGACCAACTTTATGGAGATGCAGATTTCATTTTCCAACAGGGCTTGGCCCCAGCAGCACACAGTGCCAAAGCTACCAGTACCTGGTTTAAGGACCATGGTATCCCTGTTCTTAATTGGCCAGCAAACTCGCCTGACCTTAACCCCATAGAAAATCTGGGAAGAGGAAGATGCGATATGCCAGACCCAAGAATGCAGAAGAGCTGAAGGCCACTATCAGAGCAACCTGGGCTCTCATAACACCTGAGCAGTGCCACAGACTGATTGACTCCATGCCACGCCACATTGCTGCAGTAATTCAGGCAAAAGGAGCCCCAACTAAGTATTGAGTGCTGTACATGCTCATACTTTTCATTTTTATACTTTTTAGTTGGCCAAGATTTCTAAAAATCATTTCTAAGAATTGGTCTTAATTTATATTCTAATTTTCTGAGATACTTAATTTGGGATTTTCCTTAGTTGTCAGTTATAATCATAAAAATTAAAGAAATAAACATTTGAAATATATCAGTCTGTGTGTAATGAATGAATATAATATACAAGTTTCACTTTTTGAATGAAATTAATGAAATAAATCAACTTTTTGATAATATTCTAATTATATGACCAGCACCTGAAAGCACATTTTAGTTAATATTTTATGCTGATTCAAAATAGCACAGTTGAGTACACTTAGATTTTTTAAGATGATCTTAAGTAGTACTAAAGAAGAATTTTTAGTATATTAAGTACAAAAATAGTGCACGAAAATAGAGCACTTTAAGTACATTATAGAAATTTACTTTTTTTCACCTGCGTTACCTCAGGGCTGAGCTACCTCATTGTCTATTTCTGCACACAGTACATACAACTTTTACACCTATTGTGTGTGTCAAGAAGGTGTAAACAGACACAGTTATAGTGTATACAATACACAAATGCAGCTCAGCCATTACACACAAATGAGGTCTATAACACAGTGTAACTGACTGTGTGTCTACAATCTAAGTCCATGCCGCACACGGTCATACTGCCATGGTACCTCACCAGCAGGTGAGACAAAATATTTTCTGAATGTGTCTCTAATGTGGAGAGCCTCTTCAGATGTGCGGTTTCCCCTTGGCCTCTGGAACTCATGTAGAGACGCGTTACCACCATCGTCAAAGTCAAAGCTGTCACCCTGGTCAGCTTGTCCCACTACTTCATGGCGCAGGTAGTTGCATAAGATGCAGGTTGCCTTGACAATGCTGTCTGCCAGGTCAGGGTTCACCTCCATTGGCCTTTTGTAAACCTTGAATCTTTGGGTCAGAATGCCAAACGCATTTTTTGAGATGCGACGTGCTCTTGATAGCCGGAGGTTGAAGATGCGGGTCGGAGCATATATGGCTTCATGGGAAAGGCCTTGTCTGCTACGATAATGTGGTTGACCTTCCCCAATTCAGGTGCAGATGGGAGCTCCAGTGGGGGTGGAACATTCAGGGTCTCACGCTGTAGGGCCCTTCCCAGTGCAGAATTTGCAAAAATGCCTCCATCGCTGTTCCCACCATAGCTCCCCACATCGATGGCCAGGAAACGGTAATCAGCATCTACTAATGCGAGGAGGACAATGGAAAAGGTGCTGTTATAATTAAAAAAAGGGAACCTGTGTTTGTGGCGGCATCAATCTTGACATGCTTCCCATCGAGAGTGCCAATACAATTAGGGAAGCTCCACATTTCATTTAACCTCCTCGCCGTGTGTCTCCAGATGTCCTCTGTTGGAGTTGGCATGTAAGTGTCCTTGAGCTGCAGCCAGATTTGGTCACAGGTCTCCCTCACAGTCATCCCTACAGTGCTGATGCCCAACCTAAAACTGCTGGCAATGGTGGTGAATGATTAGCCAGTGCTCAGATACCTACAATTATATATACAAATATTTGTATCAAAAATACTACAAATATTATTATATCACAGCTATAATTATAGCACACCAAGTCCCTGTAAACCGTGTGTGTGTGTGTCTGTGTTTGTGTGTGTGTGTGTGCGTGCGTGTGCATGTGCATGTGTGCGCGCGGGTCCATACCCTAGACATACTGCCAGTCTCTGTTCAGATCAATTGATTCACGGAAATTGGTGGTCTTCTTTTTAATATGTGGCTCCAGTATCGCTAGCAAAATATCAAACTGAGCAACTGACATTCTAAAGTAAACTTTGAATCGGTCTGGATAATCCCACAGCTCCTTGATAAGGAGGTGTAACTCTCCTTCCTCTCTACGCGATCGCAGGAGTGGATGGACCCAATATTTCCTCTTTCTTTTTCTCTTTTTAAGAAGAGAGAGGACAAAAAATAATCCTCACTACTTGAAGACACCATTTTGTATTGTTTTGCATTTTTTTTTGTAACGCCTTCATTAATACGCATTGGACTCAGTGTGCATGGTCTCTGTGCATGACAAATTTTTCGGATCACGAATACGAAAAAACGCATTCGAAAATTTAGGACTCAGTGTGCAATGACCTTTAGACAGCGTTCTAGGTTATTACATGCAGAGTTTTTAGGTCCTATAATTAACACCTCTGTTTTTTCAGAATTTAGCAGTAAGAAATCATCCAGTTTTTTATATCGACTATGCATTACGTTAGCATTCCGTTAGCTCAGTGAAGAGTGTTAAGTGAAGATCATTGCAGCCAATCACAGTCATATCTACTGAGTGTGAACACAATGGCCAATCAGCGCTGAATTCACTCAACAGCACTCAACTGTTAGTGGGAAATGGTCATTTTTTAAATTTCAGTACAGACTGGTATTGCGGTCTGTACTTTTGACAACACTACTCAGCCAAAGCTATTTGCTCTGGAACAAATAATGGATTAATGAGACCACAGACTGTCCATTAGATTTACCCAAATCAAATTATATATCTTGATTAACCACTAGAGACATCAGAGCCAGTGGCAAATTCTAGAAGAGCTGGCTGAGGTGAGGCTGCTCTCAGCAGGTTCATGAGTGCTGAACAGACGCTGACGCCTTGGAGCTCATATCTCCAAAAATGTCAAATCAAATTTTCAAATAGATGTTACCCTTATTAAAGTCTAAACAAGTAGATTCTTGCCTAAATAACTCTTAAAACTTCATTTCATGACATAAAAACAGTATTATTTATAAAACTGTTGTGGATTTGGATGTCCGCCATGACACTCAATGTGAGGAACATTGCAATCAGAGTGAAACAAACAGTGAAATGGTTAGAGTTCTGATATCACTTGAATATCCCACTCTTATCAGATCAGATTCAATGACCAGAAAGAACTGCTGTATATATACAGTCACCTTTGGTCTCGTACTGACCTTGTCAGTTTCATGTGCTTGCTTGGCCCTTTGTTGTGATAAACAGTAAAGCATGTTCAAGTGCCAACGAAAGACAGTGTAAAGAAATACTCTTTGAGAGAAGCAGTCAGTCTGCATACATTAAAAGCAAACCGTGAGTGTATTTATTTCTTGTCTCATTAATGTTTTGCGCAATTGTCATTGCTAGGAATGCTCATTTTGTTTACTGTGTTGAAACAGCTGAATTCAATTACAGTTTTGTCAGACGGGTATAAAAAAAAGGACAGTACATGGCAGTGGATGCAGCAGCCCTCGTGTGAAGAGCAAAGAGTGAAAAGACCATCGACTATTCTATGTGACGCCACCAAGCAGTGACACTGACAAGGGACATTAAGTATCGCTTTTTATCTGTCCTCTTTCCTACAACTTCTTTTCAGTTTTTATGACAAATTCTTACTATGGGTTACCAAATCCCTACTATTACTACCATTCGGAAACCATGCATCACACTGTAGGCAGTGTAATCCTAACAACCTGTGCGCTTTGCCTATGTCTGCTAATACACAACTTTCTTTTGGTCTCTGGAATTTCCAGTCTGCAGTAAACAAAGCAGATTTCATTACATCTATTACTAGTCATTCAAGGCTAAACCTCATGGCCCTGACAGAAACCTGGATCAAATCATAGGGCAATGCTACAACTGCAACACTCTCCAATAATTTCTCATTTTCCCACACCCCCTGTCTGATTGTAAGAGGTGGATATACTGGTCTGCTTATCTCTAATGATTGGAAATTTAATTCTTTACCATCTCTGGGTATCAACAGCTCTTTTGAATCACATTCAGTTACTATTACCCACCTTATTAAAATCCATTTTGTAGTTGTTTATCAACCCCCTTGACCACTACGTAACTTTGTGAAAGAATTAGATGTGTTACTCTCAAACTTTCTTGAGGATGGTACTCTACTAGTTATGCTTGGAGCGTCCACCTAGATAAACCTCAGGCTGCAGATTTCCACACTCTGCTTGCCTCTTTTGATCTCAAGCAAGTGTTAACTACAGCTACTCACAAATCAGGGACGTATTCCAAAAAGCATGTTATGTGACATACCAGGGTATGTTTGAGGATAAACGAGTGGATAACCTCAGCTATCGGTTCCAAAATCGGAGGTTACTTTCAAGATATGTAAGTAACCATAGTAACTTGCTCTCTGAAGATAATCTGCTCCGGAGCAAGTTATGTTCCAGGGTTAGTTCACTCCAGTGCATGTGTGATCTACTGATGAGCCTTCAGTGGGCGTGACAGATAGCGCACAACATTATATAATATTACAATATGTATTAAAGCTGCAAGTAGCGATGAAAGGGCCCCCGTACCCGGGCTCACCACCACCCGGTGGCCATAGGAGATCAGTGAACGTTGGACCATATGCTTTTAAAATGGTAAATATTTGTGCCACATTTCCTGCTGCCAACAAGTGGCGCTATGTTTATATCTGAATATCGGCATGTAAATGTCTTCAGACCAGGACTTTTACCAAACATGCAAAGTTTCGGGCAGATCAGATATTGCATGTTTAAGTTAGTGTAAAAGAAGTAATTTCCTGTTGCCAGCAGGTGGCACTAAGACTATAAACAAATATTGGCCTAAAGATGAGTTCAGGCCAGGACCCTTCTCAAACACATGAACTTTGGGCAGACCAGATATTGCATGTTTAAGTTAGTTTAAAAACAAGTAATTTCCTTTCACCAGCAGGTGGCGGTATGATTATAACTGAAATATTGGCCTTTAGATCTGTTGAGACCAGGAATCTTATCAAACATGTGAAGTTTAGGGCAGATCAGACATTTCAATTTTAAGTTAGTTTAAAATAAGTCATTTCCTGTTGCCAGCAGGTGTCGCTATAATTATTATTGAATATTGGTCTTTAGATGTGCTCAGGCCAGGACTCTTATAAAACGTGTGAAGTTTGGGGCAGATTAGGCATTGTATGCATGAGTTACAACAACTTCCTGTTTCATAGTATTAATAGCATCCTTTTGCACATAGTAAGTGTTTCTAGCATGTTTGAGAATATTTCTATTATGATTAGCACACAATGGAATATTTTACTGTGTTGTAGAAGTCCATAACAGTGTTAAACATATGACACTTCCTATTGCCAGTAGGTGGCGCTATGACTATAACCGAATATGGGCATGTTGATGTGTTCAGGACAGGACTCTTGTAAAATGTGTGAAGTTTGGGGCAGATCGGACATTGCTAGCCTGCGTTACAGCAACTTCCCTTTTCACTGCATTAGTAGCATGCTTTAGCACTTAGCTAAGTGCTACTAACATGTTTTAGTATGTTTCTAACATGTTGCCAGTATATTTAGCACTTCCTGACACTTTTTAATATGTTACTTGGAGTCCATAACAGTGTTAAACATGACACTTCCTGTTGCCAGTAGGTGGCACTATGACTATAATCGAATACGGGCATGTTGATGTGTTCAGGCCGGGACTCTTATAAAATGTATGAAGATTGGGGCAGATTGGGCATTGTATGCATGAGTTACAACAACTTCCTGTTTCATAGTATTAATAGCATCCTTTAGCAAATAGTAAGTGTTGCTATCATGTATTAGTATGTTTCTAACATGTTGCCAGTGTATTTAGCAATTGCCGACACTTTTTTTAATATGTTCCTAGGAGTCCATAACAGTGTTAACCATGTCACTTCCTGTTATCAGCAGATGGCGCTATGACTATAACTGAATTTGGGCATGTTGATGTGTTCAGGACATGACTCTTATCATACTTATTCAATTTGGGGTAGATTGGACATTGCTTGCCTGAGTTACAAAAACGTCCTTTTTCCCGCATTAATAGCATGCTTTAGCACTTAGCTAAGTGTTGCTAGCATGTATTTGTATGTTTCTAGCATGTTGCCAGCCAATTTAACACTTGTTGACACTTTTTAATATGTTCCTAGGAGTCCATTACAGTGTTAACCATGTCACTTCCTGTTGCCAGCAGGTGGCGCTATGACTATAACTGAATTTGGTCATGGGTTTTTGTTCAGGACAGAACACCTATCACACATGTGAAGTTTGGGGCAGATCGGACATTGCTTATCTGAGTTACAGCGACTTCCTGTTTCACGGCGAAACATAAAATTTTATCAGGCCGCCAGAGACACACCCCTTGACGAAAACTCAAAATCTTCGCAATTTAACGTCACAAAGGTCTTATGATGACCCTCACCAAATTTGAAGATAATCCGATTAAAACTGTAGGAGGAGTTCGTCAAAGTACGAGGCATGGAAATGGCAAAAACTGCACAAAAATCGTACAGAAAATTCAAAATAACTTACTTCCTGTTGGGTTTTGGATTTTGTCCCAAGAGACTTTTTTGTGGGTAATGGTGTGTTACACATATGTACCAATTTTCATGCATGTACGTAAAACGTAGCCCGAGGCGCACTCCATTGAAATTTATCAGGTGGCGCTATCGAGCCATTTTGCCACACCCACTTCTGAAACCTATATCAGATGTACATTTTCACAAGTTCTGATGCGTGTGCAAAGTTTTGTGAGTTTTAGAGCATGTTTAGGCCCTCAAAAATGCGATTCATTGCGGAGAAGAAGAAGAAGAAGAATTAAAGCTGCAAGCTGCGATGAAAGGGCCCTCACACCCGGGCTCACCACCAACCGGTGGCCATAGGAGGGCAGCGAACGTTGGGCCATATGCTTTTTTTAAGGTTTGTTGACACTTTTTAATATGTTCCTAGGAGTCCATAACAGTTTCATATAACTGAATATCAGCATGTAAATGTCTTCAGGCCAGGACTCTTACCAAACATGCAAAAATTCCGGCAGATCAGACATTGCATGTTTAAGTTAGTGTAAAAGAAGTAATTTCCTGTTGCCTGCAGGTGGCGCTAAGACTATAAACAAATATTGGCCTAAAGATGAGTTCAGGCCAGGACCCATATCAAACACAAGAACTTTGGGCAGACCGGTTATTGCATGTTTAAGTTAGTTTAAAACAAGTAATTTCCTGTCGCCAGCAGGTGGCGGTATGATAATAACTGAAATATTGGCCTTAAAATCTGTTGAGACTAGGAATCTTATCAAACATGTGAAGTTTAGGGCAGATCAGACATTTCATGTTTAAGTTAGTTTAAAATAAGTCATTTCCTGTTGCCAGCTGGTGGCGCTATAATTATAATTGAATATTGGCCTTTAAATGTGTTCAGACCAGGACTCTTATAAAATGTGTGAAATTTGGGGCAGATTGGGCATTGTATGCAAGAGTTACAACAACTTCCTGTTTCATAGTATTAATAGCATCCTTTAGCACAAAGTAAGTGTTGCTAGAATGTTTGAGAATATTTCTAGCATGATTAGCACACAATGGCATATTTTACGGTGTTGCTAATAGTGCATAAAAGTATTAAAACATGTCACTTCCTGTTGTCAGTAGGTGGCACTATAACTATAACCAAATATGAGCATGCAGATATCTTCAGGCCAGGACTCTAATCAAACTTGTGAAGCTTGAGGCAGATTGGACATTGTATGCACGAGTTACAGTAATGTTCTAATTCACTGTATTAATTGCATGCTTTAACACTGAGCTAAGTGTTGCTAGCATGTTTAAGCATGCCTCTAGAATTTTGCCAGCCTATTTAACACGTTGATGCTTTTTATTATTTTGCAAGAAGTCCATAACAGTGTTAAACATGCCACTTCCTATTGGCATCAGGTGGCGCTATGACTATAATCAAATACAGGCATGTTGATGTGTTCAGGACAGGACTCTTGTGAAACGTGTGAAGTTTGGGGCAGATGGGATATTGCTAGCCTGAGTTACAGCAACTTTCTTTTTCACTGCACTAGTAGCATGCTTTAGCACTTAGCTAAGTGCTACTAGCATGTTTTAGTATGTTTTTAACATGTTGCCAGTGTATTTAGCACTTCCTGACACTTTTTAATATGTTGCCGGGAGTCCATAACAGTGTTAAACATGACACTTCTTGTTGCCAGTAGGTGGCGCTATGACTATAACCGAATATGGGCATGCTGATGTATTCCGGAGAGGACTCTTGTCAAACGTTTGAAGTTTGGGGCAGATTGATCATTGCTTGCCTGAGTTACAGCAATTTCCTTTTTTATGGCGTTAGTAGCATGCTTTAGCACTTAGCTAAGTGCTACTAGCATGTATAAGTATGTTGCCAGCCTATTTAACACTTTTTGACACTTTTTAATATGTTCCTAGGAGTCCATTACAGTGTTAACCATGTCACTTCCTGTTACAAGCAGGTGGCGCTATGTCTATAACTGAATTTGGAATGGGTGTTTGTTCAGGGCATAACACCTATCAAACTTATGAAGTTTGGGGCAGATCGGACATTGCTTGCCTGAGTTACAACAACTTCCTGTTTCATAGTATTAATAGCATGCTTTAGCACTTAGTTAATGTTGTTAGCATGTTTGGGAATATTTCTAGCATGTTTAGCACACAATGGCATTTTTTTTGTTTGGTAATAGTGCATATCAGTGAAAAACATGTCACTTCCTGTTGCCAGTAGGTGGCGCTATAGCTATAACCAAATATGAACATGTAGATGTCTTCAGGCCAGGACTCTAATCAAACTTGTGAAGTTTGAGGCAGATTGGACATTGTATGCTTGAGTTACAGTAATGTTCTATTTCACTGCATTAATAGCGTGCTTTAACACTGAGCTAAGTTTTGCTAGCATGTTTTAGCATGCTTCTAGAATTTTTCCAGCCTATTTAACACATGTTGATGCTTTTTATTATTTTGCAAGTAGTCCATAACAGTGTTAAACAAGACACTTCCTGTTGCCAATAGGTGGCGCCATGACTATAACCGAATACGGAATCAGGACAGGACTCTTGTCAAACGTTTGAAGTTTGGGGCAGATCGGACATTGCTGGCCTGAGTTACAGCAACTTCCTTTTTCACTGCATTAGTAGCATGCTTGAGCACTTAGCTAAGTGTTGCTAGCATGTTTTAGTATGTTTCTAGCATGTTTCCAGCCTATTTAACACTTGTTGTTGCGAAACATCAAATTTGTCAGGCCGCCTGGGACACACCCCTTGACGAAAACTCAAAACCTTCGCAATTTAACATCACAAAGGTCTTATGATGACCCTCACCAAATTTGAAGACAATCGGATTAAAACTGTAGGAAGAGTTCGTCAAAGTACGAGGCATGGATATGGCAAAAAACTGCACAAAAATCCTACAGGAAATTCAAAATAACTTACTTCCTGTTGGGTTTTGGATTTTGTACCAAGAGACTTTTTTTGTAGATAATGGTGTGCTACATGCGTGTACCAATTTTCATACATGTACGTGAAACGTAGCTCGAGGCGCACTCCGTTGAAATGTAATAGGTGGCGCTATCGAGCCATTTTGCCACACCCACTTATGAAACCTATATCAGATGTAAATTTTCGCCAGTTCTGATGCGTGTGCAAAGTTTTGTGAGTTTTGAAGCATGTTTAGGCCCTCAAAAATGTGACTCATTGCGGAGGAGAAGAAGAAGAAGAAGAAGAAGAAGAAGAAGAAGAAGAAGAAGAATAAACGGAGCAATTCCAAGAGGGTCCTCACACCATCGGTGCTCTGGCCCTAATAATAAACGGAGCAATTCCAATAGGGTCCTCGCACTGCAGTGCTCGGGCCCTAATTAAAGCTGCAAGCAGCGATGAACGGGCCCTCACACCCGGGCTCACCGCCAGCGGGTGGCTTTTGTAAAACAGCGAACGGCGAGATATATGCGTTTAATGTGGTAAATATAAAAGAAATATGACAAAGTCATTTATATGTGCCAATCTTCCTGCTGCCAGCTGATGGTGCTATGACTATAACTGGATTTTGGCATGTACATTTCTTCAGTCCAGCAGTTTTATTAAGTATATGAAATTTAGTGCAGATTGAACATGAAATGTTTGAGTTCGTATAAAGCAGGATGTGTCCTATTGCCAACAGGTGGTGCTATGATTATAACTGAACATTGGCCTTTGACTCTTTCCAAATATTTGAAGTTTGGTGCAGATTGGACATTGCATGTTTAAGTTAGTGTAAAACAAGCCATTTCCTGTTGCCAGCAGGTGGTGCTATGATTATAGTGGAATATTGACCTTCAGATTTGTTCAAGCCAAAGACTCTTTTCGAACATGTGAAGTTTGGGGAAGATCGGACATCTTATGCCTGAGTTACAACAACTTCTATTCCCATGGCGAGACATCAAACTTTGTCACGGCGCCATGGCCACACCCTTTAATGAAAACTCAAGATGTTCACAATTTAACATTGCAAAGGCCTTTAGATTAGACTGACCAAAAAAATTATAAAGTGTCATAAAATTTCTAGGAGTAATTCGTTACGGCGTAAAACTTGTCACTTCCTGTTGCCAGCAGGTGGCGCTATAACGATAACTGAATTTTGGCATGTAGATATATTCAGGTCAGGAGTCTTCTCAAACATGAGAAGTTTGGGGCAGATTGGACATTGTATGTCTGAGTTATGGCAACTTCCTTTCTCATGGCGAAACATCGAAATTTGTAAGGCCGCCACAGACACATCCTTCAACGAAACCTCAAGATCTTCGCAATTTAACATTGCAAAGGCCTTTAGATTACACTGACAAAGTTTGGTGTTGATCTGAATAAATCTCTAGGAGGAGTTCGTTAAAGTACAACAATAACGGACATTTTATGCCTGAGTTACAATTACTTTTATTCCCATGGCGAGACATCGAACTTTGTCACGGCGCCATGGACACGCCCTTTAACGAAAACTCAAGATCTTCACAATTTAACATTGCACAGGCCCTTAGAATAGAGTGACTGAAAAAGAAAATTGATGTCATAAAATTTCTCGGAGTAGTTTGTTACAGCGTAAAAATATGTCACTTCCTGTTGCCAGTAGGTGGCGCTATGACTATAACTGAATATGGGCATATCAATCTGTTCAGGTCAGGAGTCTTATCAAACATGTGAAGTTTGGGGCAGATTGGACATTGTATGTCTGAATTATAGCAACTTCATTTTTCATGGCGAAACATCGAAATTCGTCAGGCTGCCACGGACACGCCCTTCAACGAAAACTCAAGATCTTCGCAATTTAACATCGCAAAGGCCTTTAGATTAGGCATACCAAATTTGGTGTTGATCTGAATAAATCTCTAGGAGGAGTTTGTTAAAATACAAGGCATGCAAATTACAAAAATAATGCAAAATTTGCTCATAAAACTAAAAATAACCGACTTCCTGTTGGGTTTCGAATATTGCTCCAAGAGTCTTTTTTGTAGGTACTGATGCTTTACATATGTGTGCCAATTTTCGTGCATGTACGTGAAACACAGCTCAAGGGCTGTTGATTTTTTTAGGATAGGTGGCGCTGTCGAGCCATTTTGCCACACCCTCTTCTGAAACCTATATCAGACATAAATTTTCACCAGGTCTGACATGTGTGCAAAGTTTCATGACTTTTCGAGCATGTTTAGGCCCTCAAAAATGCGATTCATTTTGGAGAAGAAGAAGAAGGAGAAGAAGAAGAAGAAGAAGAAGAAACAAAGCAGATACAATAGGGTCCTCACACCATCGGTGCTCGGGCCCTAATAATCCTTAGGGGAACAAGAGGGCCCTGCGCCCATTGGCTCGGGCCCTAATAATAATAATAAACGAAGCAGATACAAGTGGGTCCTCACACCATCGGTGCTCGGGCCCTAATAATAATAATAACAAATTAAAGCTGCAAGCAGCGATGAACGGGCCCTCGCACCCGGGCTCACCACTACCGGGTGGCTTTTGTAAAACAGCGAACGGCGAGAAATATGCGTTTAATGTGGTAAATATAGGAGAAATATGTCAAAGTCATTTATATATTCCAATCTTCCTGCTGCCAGCTGGTGGCGCTATGACTATAACTGGATTTTGGCGTGTACATTTCTTCAGTCCAGCACTTTTATCAAGCACATGAAATTTAGTGCAGATTGAACATGGAATGTTTGAGTTAGTATAAAGCATGTTGTGTCCTATTGCCAACAGGTGGCGCTGTGATTATAACTGAATATTGGCCTTTAGATATCTTCAGGCCATGATTCTTTCCAAATATTTCAAGTTTGGTGCAGATTGGACATTGCATGTTTAAGTTAGTGTAAAACAAGCCATTTCCTGTTGCCAGCAGGTGGCGCTATGATTATAGTGGAATATTGACCTTCAGATGTGTTCAGGCCAAGACTCTTTTCGAACATGTGAAGTTTGGGGAAGATCGGACATCTTATGCCTGAGTTACAATAACTTCTATTCCAATGGCGAGACATCGAACTTTGTCATGGCGCCATGGCCAGACCCTTTAATGAAACCTCAAGATGTTCACAATTTAACATCGCAAAGGCCTTTAGATTAGACTGACCAAAAAAAATTATAAAATGTCATACAATTTCTAGGAGTAGTTTGTTACGGCGTAAATCTTGTCACTTCCTGTTGCCAGCAGGTGGCGCTATAGCGATATCTGAATATTGGCATGTAGATATATTCAGGTCAGGAGTCTTCTCAAACATGTGAAGTTTGGGGCAGATTGGACATTGTATGTCTGAGTTATAGCAACTTCCTTTCTCATGACGAAACATCGAAATTTGTAAGGCCGCCACAGACACGCGCTTAAAGGAAACCTCAAGATCTTCGCAATTTAACATCGCAAAGGCCTTTAGATTACACTGACAAAGTTTGGTGTTGATCTGAATAAATCTCTAGGAGGAGTTCGTTAAAGTACAACCCCTGAAAATGTCAAAAAACAACACAAATTTTGCAGAGAAAATTCAAAATATCTGACTTCTTGTTGGGATTCGAATTTCGTACCAAGAGACTTTTTTGTAGGTATTGGTGTGTTACATGTGTGTACCGATTTTTGTACATGTGCGTGAAAAGTAGCTCGAGGCGCACTCCGTTGAAAATGTATAGGTGGCGCTATCGAGGCATTTTGCCACACCCAATGGAATGTTGGCCTTCAGATGTGTTCAGGCCAGGACACTTATCAAACATGTGAAGTTTGGGCAAGATCGGACATTTTATGCCTGAGTTACAATAACGTTTATTCCCATGGCGAGACATTGAACTTTGTGACCGCGCCATGGACACGCCCTTTAACGAAAACTCAAGATCTTCACAATTTAACATCGCACAGGCCTTTAGAATAGAGTGACTGAAAAAAATAAATTTATGTCATAAAATTTCTCGGGGTAGTTTGTTACAGTGTAAAATATGTCACTTCCTGTTGCCAGTAGGTGGCGCTATGACTATAACTGAATATGGGCATATCAATCTGTTCAGGTCAGGAGTCTTATCAAACATGTGAAGTTTGTGGCAGATTGGACATTGTATGTCTGAGTTATAGCAACTTCATTTTTCATGGCGAATCATCGAAATTCGTCAGGCCGCCACGGACACGCCCTTCAACGAAAACTCAAGATCTTCGCAATTTAACATCGCAAAGGCCTTTAGATTAGGCATACCAAATTTGGTGTTGATCTGAATAAATCTCTAGGAGGAGTTTGTTAAAATACAAGGCATGCAAATTACAAAAATTATGCCCAGAATTTGCTCATAAAATTAAAAATAACCGACTTCCTGTTGGGTTTCGGATATTGCTCCAAGAGTCTTTTTTGTAGGTATTGATGCTTTACATATGTGTGCCAATTTTCGTGCATGTACGTGAAACACAGCTCGAGGGCTGTTGATTTTTTTTTACGATAGGTGGCGCTGTCGAGCCATTTTGCCACACCCTCTTCTGAAACCTATATCAGACGTAAATTTTTTCACCAGGTCTGACGCGTGTGCAAAGTTTCAGGACTTTTAGAGCATGTTTAGGCCCTCAAAAATGCGATTCATTTTGGAGAAGAAGAAGAAGAAGAAGAAGAAGAAGAAGAAGAAGAAGAAGAAAGAGGGGAAGATCGGACATCTTATGCATGCAGCGATGAACGGGCCCTCGCACCCGGGCTCACCGCCATTTGGTGGCTTTAGTAAAACAGCTAACGGTGAGAAATATGCGTTTAATGTGGTAAATATAAGAGGAATATGTCAAAGGCATTTATATGTGCCAATCTTGCTGCTGCCAGCTGGTGGTGCTATGTCTATAACTGGATTTTGTCATGTAGATTTCTTCAGTCCAGCACTTTTATCAAGCATATGAAATTTAGTGCAGATTGAACATGGAATGATTGAGTTAGTATAAAGCATGATGTGTCCTATTGCCAACAGGTGGCGCTATGATTATATCTGAACATTGGCCTTAAGATGTCTTCAGGCCATGACTCTTTCCAAATATCTGAAGTTTGGTGCACATTGGACATTGCATGTTTAAGTTAGTGTAAAACAAGCCATTTCTTGTTGCCAGCAGGTGGCGCTATGATTATAGTTGAATATTGAGCTTCAGATGTGTTCAGGCCAAGATCTCTTTTCGAACATGTGAAGTTTGGGGAAGATCGGACATCTTATGCCTGAGTTACAACAACTTCTATTCCCATGGCGAGACATCGAACTTTGCCATGGCGTCATGGCCACACCCTTTAATGTAACCTCAAGATGTTCACAATTTAACATCGCAAAGGCCTTTAGATTAGACTGACCAAAAAAAATGATAAAATGTCATAAAATTTTCGAGGAGTAGTTTTTGTTACGGCGTAAAATATGTCACTTCCTGTTGCCAGCAGGTGGCGCTATAGCGATATCTGAATATTGGCATGTAGATATGTTCAGGTCAGGAGTCTTCTCAAACATGTGAAGTTTGGGGCAGATTGGACATTGTATGTCTGAGTTACAGCAACTTCCTTTTTCATGGCGAAACATCGAAATTTGTCAGGCCGCCATGGACATGCCGTTTAACAAAACCTCAAGATCTTCACAATTTAATATTGCAAAGGGCTTTAGATTACACTGACCAATTTTAGTGTTGATCTGAATAAATCTCTAGGAGGAGTTCGTTAAAGTACAACCCCTGAAAATGGCAAAAACAACACCAATTTTGCAGGGAAAATTCAAAATAACGACTTCCTGTTGGGATTCGGATTTCGTACCAAGAGACTTTTTTGTAGGTATTGGTGTGTTACATGTGTGTACCGATTTTCGTACATGTACGTGAAACAAACTGTATAGGTGGCGCTATCGAGGACATTTTGCCACACCAATGGAAAATGGCCTTCAGATGTGTTCAGGCCAGGGACGTCTTATCAAACCTGCTGTAAGGTTTGAGCCACGGGACAGGGGTAACGGCGGACATTTTAGTTGCCTGAGTTTGGACATTTTATGCCCTGAGTTATAACACTCTTGCTCCATGCGAACACTAGAGTTGTGATCGCGCGGATGTGGAACACGCCCTTAACGAAAAACTCAGATCTTCACAATGTAAAATCGCACCGGCCTTAGAATAGAGTGACTGGAGAAAAAGTAACATTTATGCCATAAAAATTTCTCGGGGTGTAGTTTGTAGTTTGTTACAGCGTTAAAATATGGCACTCCTGTTGCATTAGGTGGCGCTTGACTATCTGAATATGGCTATCCGATCTGTTCAGGTCGGAGTCTATCAAACAGTGAATTTTGGGGCAGATTGGACATTGTATGTCTGAGTTATAGCAACTATCCTTTTTCATGGCGAATCAGCGGAGAAATTCGTCAGGCCGCCATGGACACGGCCCTTCAAGCGAAAACTCAAGATCCCTTCGCAATTTAACATTGGGCAAAGGCCTTTAGATTAGGCATACCAAATATGGGGTTGATCTGAATAAATCTTTAGGAGGTTAAGTTTAAATGCGTATGGAAATGGCAAAAGTACACAAAATTTTGCTCATAAAATTAAAAAATATCCGACTTCCTGTTGGGTTTCGGTTTTTTACTCCAAGACTTTTTTGTAGGCATTGGTGAGTTATGTCTGTACCAATTTTCGTACGTAATACGTGAAACACAGCTCGAGCACTACGTTGAAAGTGTATAGGTGGCGCTATCAGGCCATTTTGCCACACCAGTTCACTGAAACCCATGTCAGATGTAACTTTCGCCAGTTCTGATGCGTGTGCAATGTTTCGTGACTTTTCGAGCATGTTTAGGCCCTCAAAATTGCGATTCATTTTGGAGAAGAAGAA
>NC_056579.1:1424505-1438170 GCF_018340385.1 Cyprinus carpio
CTTATAAGCAACTCACTGAATCATTGACTCAACTGGTGGCAGTCAGGGACCTAAAAAAAGTGAACCATTTGTTTATTAAATATTTGTTGAAACTAAAGTATCAGATCTATTTGAGAATGAAACTAGCATAAAAAGCATGCATGTGAAAAACACCATTAACACCAATAATGAGCAGATGACAGGATTTACAGGTCACTTGAGGGAGAAAGGTGAAATTATTAATCCCACATACACTGAACATGATTTCCTCAGCCTCGGTCTAATTAACGTTAAAACTTTATACAGCGGTTTATATTCAAGTTCCACAATATGACTAGCATGAGCATCATCAAGCGCGAACGGCAGACATTCAAACACATAATTAACGTTACTACAGTTAAAGTTTAAATAATTAGAATGTGAATACTGTATAGTTTATCGTGTTAAATGTCAAATAATTTAAAAAGGTAACGTTATAACATTTATCTCAAGATTTTAACAGTTAACGTTACCTTAGACCGCCCTGAGACTGCTCTCGAGCATTCAACCAAACAGAGCATTTTATTTATTAAACTGAATAAGAAAACCTACAAAAATAAAAAAAAACACTACCCTCTTGCGACATCTAACGCTATATCAGTAAAAACTATGAATAAAAGTAGATTTATAAGCGCTTACCTTTACTCCGTGTCCGTCCGTCCGCTGGAAGTTGACGTTAATGACGGGCACGCGCATATTTATTACAGTACTCGAAAGTGGCCTTCTAGTTTTAAATGTTAATTTGTCCCACTCTTTCAATAAATCTGTGTCATTAACGAACATTATCACCATCTGCTAAGCATGCTACTATTTTGTTATTTGTTTTGTGATTAATTTGATAAATATTTTATATATCTAAAAATATAATAATAATTCATACCATCTTTTAAAATGATAACTGACGGACGTATGACTTTTATAAAATAGCCCAGGCTATTCAAATTATGTAATAATAATAATAATAATATGTAGTGCAATAATATGAAAAGTTATCTGGAGACCAGCTGACCACGTTGCTACAACGTCCTCCATGGGACTAACTAGCGACGTCTTTTGAGGACGTGCCCACGACGTTTCTGGGACGTTAGCCGATATTCCAAAAATGGAACTTTACCACGACGTCCTCACAACGTCTCCATAAAGTAATGTCGCGCTGACCAAATGACGACGAACTGGCGACGTCCTTACAACGTTCTGTGTTTGCTGGGAAGGCATGTGGCAATCTGAGGGGCATTTCCGTGATTCAGATGCAGTGAGCATGTTTTATCTAAAGATCTCATTATTTAAATAATAGGCTATTTAATATTGTAAAAATTGTAAATACCAGAAGAATTTGACTTGTACATTCTATCTGTAATTATCATCATGTATTTATTATAAAAATTATGTAACTTCCCACAATGGTTACAGCAGATCAATTTAATTTACTGTAAAGATGACATTATTACTTTACACATATTTGTCTTTATTTTGGCTTGTTTTTGCTGATTTTCTTTTGTTCACATTTACGGTTTGTTGTTACAACCGCTAAGACCAATTTCTAAAACTTCATTCACTTTTTCTAAACTCTTCATACAGTTCAAACTTCAGCTTGTCACAGGAGGGAGTTTCACATAAACAATACACTAAAACTAATCAAACTAACTCATTCTTAATAACACTAGCAAAACATATATATAATATATATATCTATATATATATATATAATATATATATATATATATTAATATTTTTGTTTGTCTATTTCAGAATATTAAGAATAGCAAGCCTATAAATCCTGCATTGATTCAGTCCTGCACATATTCTGTAGGATAACAAATCAGTTTAAATCAGAAGAACTGGACACCACATGACTAAACTGCACCATTTCTCTGTGTTTGCCGGAGCATATAGAGGCTGTTCTCTGTAGACCTTTAAAGAAACGTGCCTAGGTTTAAAAACTGTGAAATACACTAAAATACAACAATTATGGGGCTCTATTCATTTTGTTACTATAATAGCTTAATTTAATATTCAAATCTGTGATTGTATATTTACATTTTAACTTTGTATTATAAATTTGTATTATGTGAAAGTGAGCTGTGAAAATGTTCACATTTAAACAATACAAACTAACTTTGTATTAACCAAAAGAGACATTCTTTGGAAATTTGGAGCTGAAAAGTGCTCTAAAATCTCTCTAAAATCAGTAGAGCTGCTGGAATCTTCACCACATCTGTGATACAAGTTCCTACTGAGAGATTCAGAGACAGACTGAAGCTGGATAGACAGACTGATCCTTCTGACCATCACAAACATCGCAACTCAACACTTGGACTCTATGAAGTACAGAGAAGTGGATCAAAACTGACATCTAAAACATTCAGTGTTTCTGCCCATTAGAGTAAGGATTATTTGTTACCACTTACATTATAAAAGGACTAAACATTTCATTATTTAAAAACATTTAACTTCAAACATTGAATTTAAAATAAGATTGTTGATTAGATTTATTCTCCATTTTTCCCCTAAGTTTGTCTGCCTTGTTCTGTCATCAACAGAGACCGCTCTTCATCATCACTATCATCACAGCAGAATTGTTCATTGCGTGTTCAGTGGTGAATGTGGGTCACGGACTCTCTCCTGGTACAAAGGAAACAGCTTATTGTCCAGCATCAGTGTACCATCTCAGCATCAGTCTCTCTCTACTCTGGAGGTGGAATATCAGGGAGAAAAACACCTACAGCTGTGTGTGATCAACAATCACATCAGCAACAAGACCACACATACCACTCTAACATCATCAACTCTGTCAGTCATGTTCAGGTACAGCAGCACTGATATATTAGTGATTTTGTTCACATTCACGCCCTATTAATGTCTCTTCATCATCAAAACATCATCTCTTTCAGTCCCTCTAGAAGGCCTAGTCTCGTGATAGTGCTGATTTCCTGCTGCTGCTGACCTCTGTTGATTTTTGCTGCTGTTTAAAAAAGAAATGCATACCTGTATGATATTACACTGTACCCACACATCTGACAAGCAGTTTAGAAAATGGATGGCTGGTTGATTCAGCTGCAGGCGCCATCTTCAAGTAAAAACGCGGAATCTATTCCGTACTACCTCACAACCATTATGAATATTCTTCTAGCCGTTGATTCAACGTCGTTGTACACGTTGCTATTTCACTGCATTGCGGGATTAAATGAGTGTACTGATTTTTTTTTCTGTATTCATTATTTTGGTGACTTTTTATTACTTGATTCCCTTCCCCTACATCGATAAGTGAAATTTCAAGCACCATTGTCTAAGTATTAAGTATAACCTGTATCACCACATATTGGTACATTTAGCCTTTATACAGAAGCAAAGATATGGTTTAGGGGTGGTTCTAACAGTAGCTCTTTTTTTCAAATACTGTTATTAGTATTATTATATCTTGTGTTATTATTGTATTTGGCATTTATTTCAGAAAAATAAAGAGGATGATGACGCAGCCATGCACCTATTGCCACAAGAAGATGATCATACTTCATTCAAGAGTCTATGGTTGAGTTTTTGTGGATTGGTGAAAATCAACACATTTAGCACTAATTTTGGCCAAAGGAAGAAAAAAGAGAATAACTTATTTTTTACATAGATGACAAAAGAACTTAACATATCTAGAATCCACAGACATTCAATGGACTCTAATCATTCATTGTTATCTTTTTTCATTTATTTATGATGAACTCAAAAAGCACTGTGACAAAGTCACATTTCAGCCATGGACTGATTCATTACATGCATTTTAAATGAGTCTTCACATGAAAAATGCAAAATATCTTTAAAAAGACCAATGCATGCAGCAACTCTTTGAATAACAAAGGTAGACACATTTATAAAATGAATTAAAAGCACCATTCAGATGCTTAACGCTGGCAGCAGCTAGTAACATTCACACAGACATATATACATATATATTTCATTTGGCCCCTCTCTGTATGTTTAAAATGTTTTTTAAAAGATCTAGTTTGGCAATTTGTTGCTGCTTCTCAGTGTCTTTCAGTGCAGTTATTACAGGTTCAGTTCCTGAGGTATGTCATGATCCAAACCCAAAGCATCTGTTTGACAGTGAAGCAACACTCTCCAGAATAAAGAAACAGAATAACATGAATGTTCGCTGGCTGACCACGGGAGACTTGCTGGTTAAATAAGGTTAAGAGAGACCAAAAATCCAAAACCAACATACTTTCAACAGGCATGTTCTCTTAGTGCTGTCAAGCATGCCATCGCTACACAATAGTAAAGTATGTAACATTACCAGTATCAATAATACAGGCCTGTTCAGCACTGACAGCTGCTCTTGAAATATTCTCACTGTGTAAATGCTGCTGCTAATGATTTAAGAAAGAGAAACAGTTAAACTGCACACTATTCCCATTTAAAGGTTTTAGCAGCTCTATGCTGAAAACATACAGCACTTCTTTTTCTTCTATTGCTGGTAAAGTATCTGTTCCTCACTTAATTACTGATACATTGCTGTTTGTCTTTCCTATGCAATTCTTATTTTTTTTTTTTAACTACATGTTTTAATGCATTATTTAACTCCCTATAAACGAATTACAGCTCATCAGTTGTTGATGTCATATTCAATTAGAGGTCAGACATCCACCCTGCAAAAACCATTTTGGACTCTACCACCCTACTGTATCAATATGCAGGTGACTCCCGAACCTTCCAGGAGAGGTGGGATGTCTGGTTTGTAATAGTGAACATTTCTCTTATATTGGTACCAACTACTGAAATCTGGTATTGTGACTGTTTCTCTGTGAGTGATCTTAGTTTCAGCTGATCCTCTTCTCTCCTTTCCCATTTTCTCATATCTGTGTAAATAATGTTGATGTTGATTTATGGCTGAAAGTCATGGGTGATCATATTTCAATGGAATCAGGGCATAAGACACATGTCCTTTGCCATGGAGTCCAACAAAAAGCAAGTCCCAATAAGGGTCCAGGGTCCAGGGGCCATTCAGCTCACAGCTCTTATGCTGAAAAACCATCAGTTGGAGCAGGAGCTGTAGGATAAGTGTCAGTTTCTCAGGGGTACATCAGGCTGAAGAGAACTCATGTATCATTTAGGAGAAACATTTCCCCCAAATAAGCTGGCGGCAGTTTGTTTGTGGTTCATTTGTCTTAATTTTAATATAAACAACAAACTAGGATACATTGACTGATTGACTCCATCTGCTGGACACACTGTGGTATCTGGATATGGAGACTTAATCATGCTCCACTGCTTCACTCCCATAGGAAGTCGCCTTGAAAGTTAAGCGTCATTTGCATAAAGTTGACTTTTCACAAATTTTGCTGGACATGCCTACATCCTGTCACCCAATGTCATCAAGCATTCATGTCCCCAGCAGTTGGCAGCTCTAAACTTAAATTCGAACAGGATCACATAACTTATTGCCATGCGTGGTTAGGCAAGGCATGAACGAGGCTTCAGTCTTGACGATTAGGTGGCTCTGATTAGCCGGGGATCCCTGCATTGTGTGTCTGATTTGGGGGTCTTCTGACAGGTCTTCCTGTAAAGAAAACAGATTTACAGGAGTTATGTTGTTGAATAAATAGTGCTCATACAGGCTTGACATGGAAACAGTATTCCTATCGGCCACAACTTATACACAAAGTGGATTGTGATTAAAATATCACAATATCCAGGAAGACAAAAGTACGCTGCATCATATGATTATTATTAATTTTGCCATTGAAAATTCACATGCATATTCCTAAAACAACCAGCACATCTAAAATGCTTGAAATATTGAATCGCGGTTCATTCTGCAATGTACAATGCTTTACAATACAGTACGTGATCTTATGCACAATTATTATAATAAATTAATAAAAATGCAAAATGAATATTGTTGCCTAATATTTAAACATAAATAGGCCTATGAAAACTAAAAGGCTACGCTTTAACCCTCTGGCCAACTAACGCCACCGGGTGTGTTCTGGATGGATTTTTCTCATGACAGCCGAAACGCACTTAAAATAGCCTTCTCCGCCATAGTGCAAGACATCATTATTAACTATAAATGGTCTACTTTATTTGTGTATAATTACAATAAAAACAAACCTTGTGCTTTTGTAAAATAAAAATAAAATTAATAATAAACAGGTGCGCTTTCTAGATGTCTCTGTCTCTGCGAATCTTTCTGAAGCATCGCCTCAAAGATGAAATGAAACTTCAACTTATGCACACATCAAATAATCATATGCAAATGATTATATAACAAATAAAATAAGACTATTCATCTTGTGGAATATTTTTAATAGTTTCAAAGTAGCATTGTATAGGCTATAGGCGTAATTTTATGGTGGACATGTCCCCACTTAATTCCGCACCTCACTTTTTGCAACATCTTGTGCACGACAGATGTACCTCTAAAAAGAAAGAAACATTCCATTCGCTTAAGAAATTCATTGGTGTGTCAAATAATAAGCACCCATCGCTGAAATGTGTTTTTTTTTTTAATCATGGTGAGTGCTCGCCTCAGCTTTGTTTATAAGTTCTCTCTTGGTGCTCTCAAAATACTTATCTTCACTAGGATGTATCGCTTTACATTTTATTGATAAATTTATACTGCTTATCGATACCGACTTATCGACACTGTTATCAATACTATTTGGTGCAAAAGTATATGAAGTTGTTGAAAATTTCTGCTATTTTTATTACTGCTGAACTTTAACAACTGTATTTATAAGTTTCAGTCAAGAGCAGGAGTTATTTTCTCTTGTGTTTTATTTTTATTAATATTAATGATTAGTTCACCCAAAAATGAAAATTGTGTCATTTACTCACTCTCAAGTTGTGTTTAAACCTGAATGAGTTTCTTCTTCTGTTGAATATAATTAGTTATTTTGAAGAATGTGGGAAACTAAACAGTTGCTGGTCCCCAGTGACTTTCATATTTTTTTTTTTTACTATCAAAAGTCACTGGGACCAGCAACTGTTTGCTACCCACAATTTTTCAAAATATTTTCTTTTGTGATCAGCACAAGAATAAATGCAAATTAATACATGTTTGGTACAACATGACTGAGTAAATAATGACAGAATTTGAATTTTTGTGTGAACTATCCCTTTAATGACAAGCTGCAGTATGTTTAGTACTATCCCTTTAAGAGATGCACGCACCCAATTTCTCTCTTGTCTGTTTACTTCTCACTTTAGACATAATTAACTGTGCTTATATGTAAACCTTGTGTGTTTTTGACAGTATTAGCACAATCAGACGATAACTAATATAACTAAGTAATCAGGTGCTGTTTTGCAAAATGTTAGAACAGCACGCAAGAAACTGCAGAGTAACTCTACCGCTGAATTGACATTTGATGTGGATGTGTCTCCCAAGTGGAGCTGCAGCTCTGAGCTAGAGCCGAGATTACACATGTTACTGCTTGAGGTAGATGTTGTGTTTTGTTAGTAAATGTTTCATTATATTACTTATTGTCTCCTTCGTTCACTATTACACTTCTGCATATATTGCTTCTGACACCGGTGTCTTCTTGTTTTGTAACGTGAGCCCACACTTTCGAATGTTTCACTCTTGCTGCGATGACTGACTGCACACGACACACACACACGAACACGCACACACACACACACACACACACAAACACACGGATATAGCTCACTGGACGTCGAGCAAAAGTCACCACTTATTTCAGTGAAGGGAAATGATAAGGCAGCTTCTAATTTTCATTAGAAGTTTTACAGTGTCTATTTGTATTACATCCTGACTTGTTGTAACACCAATTTTGATACATAAATTATATAATTAATTATAATTACATAAAAATATATTAATAGAGCTGTAGTCAAGTCCAGCTTTGTCGAGTCCAAGTCAAGTCCAAGTCCAAAGTTTCTGAGTCCAAGTCAAGAGACCGAGTCCAAACCGAGAGAAATAAAGGATCCCCTCTTCAAGACCACATACTTAACTAATGTTTATGCAGAGACAGCATATATTTCCTTATTTTTGTAACATGATCAGAAAAAAAAGCACTGTGCAAGTAACAACACGCGGTAGCGACAGGGGTCCCACCTATCATCCTGCGGGCATGCCTGCAGAGTTTAGCTCCAACTGGCCCTTAACACACTCTGCGTATTTTCTAGTGTGTCGAGTAAGAGCTGGATTAGCTGGTCAGTGTGTTTATTAGGGTGGGGCTAACACTCTAAAGGACACCCGGGCCCAGCTAACGGACGAGGAATAATTCCGCCTGAATTCATAAATGATGATGAAACAAGCACAGCGCGCTCAACAAATCAACCAGCCCGCGTTGCGAGTCTCCGTCCTCCTCAAAAAACCAAACCGTCTCTCTAAACAAAAGTAGGCTAATAATCCGCGTAGATACCGGATCACATTATTCTACTTGTCCGACAAGTGTGCATCTTTATCTTTCAGCTGGTTGTGGCGGCACACACACATTTGATGTTAGATAAAGTTTCCCTGAATCATTAAGACTCGCTGGATTTGAACAATAACGGTACACGTGTTCATTATGCGTAATGAAATGTGCGCTTGGAATGGATTCAGGTCGTTTTCATAATGATCAATAAATGTTTGTCATGAATCGTCTTTGCTTGCATGACAATAGTCAGACCTGGGGACTTGTGACTTGTTGACTTGGTATACACTCGAGGTACGCCTGCATTTAGTTAATGAAGCTGTGTGAGACGGTGGAGACTGCACCGCTAAACTGAGGACAGAGTGAACGTCATGGAGAAACATATTGGAGACTCGCGGACGTTGAAATAGAAGTGACTTGGAAACTTAAAAAGTCGGACTTGGACTGACATTGTGGAGACACGATGACTTTTGAATGACTTGAGTCTTAATCACATCGTGATTTCCAGTTTGAATATAAAATATATAAATTATAGATTTTAAAAATAAAGTTGATCCTCACTCCGCTGGAGCGCGCAGGCTCTGAGAATAGCGTTGTCCATGACTGGATCACGACACTATCATCAGTCATGCGCCTCTCGTACCTTACGCACACCGCACGCCCACTTAAGAGCCGATATCACGTCACAGACATCAACATGTCAGGCCGACAACGCTAGAGGGGTACCGAGGGGTCAGTTTTGGATTTTTTGGCTTCAAGAATTTTTATTTCAAGATGCAAAAAAAGAACAACTGACGCTTTGCAAGACTGCAACATGGTACAAATCTCGGACAGCCAGACGACAACCCTCCATTTCGTCTGTCATCTGAATGAGCCAGATCTGCCCAGTATGTGCTTGTCAATTTGTTAATGTTAAGCTGGTTATTTGGTAGTTAGCTAATCGTTAATAATAGCTAAAGGTAGGCCATTAAAGTTTGTATCACGCATGATTTCAGGCCCAAAAAAGGCCCAAACATAAATGATCACCATTTATCTAATCTTTCCTTACGATCCGCTAGCAGGCCGTCAAAAAAACGCGTTTATTGGCACGGGGAGGCGCTTTAGGGCTGGGCGAAGGGGGCTTAAGCCCCGAATGTTTAGCCTAAGGCCCGAATATTTTGTTACCCTTGTCTTTCTCAATAGAGCAAAACAAGTTATCATAAAACAAATGTGAATAAGACTACAGCATGTCCCGCGATTACCTAATCATGAAAAGTGCATTTTACAGTATATCTAGAGTATATATATATATTATTATATATATATATATTATCTTTCTCTATTTTTTCTTTTTTTTTTTTTTTTTTTTTTTTCACATTTTGCATTAAAGTTACTCACCGCGACGTGCTTTTGGGGCAGCGTTGAGCATTGTCGCCATCACAGACGTGTCTGGTTGAACGCATTGGCCAACGTCAGAGACGTGCAAATGAGTCCGCTGTGCTGAGAATGTGTTTTTGCGCTACTCACCGAGTTCACAACACTTTCACAAACCTGTCATTAATTATTGGCAATATAACTTAAGATGCAAATGAAGAGATTCACTGCAAAAAATTTGATCCATCTTGATGCTGCTCTGATGAACTCCATTAGGACTATATGCACGCGCTCTGTTTGTTGTTAGGAAAGACCTAACGTTCAGCGGTCTAGCTCAATCCATTGTCAAAATGATTAATGAGATTTTCAGTGAACGAATGCCTGGTAAAACTGTAAGTAGATAAACATTTAACAGTTTTTTATTTATTACATTTTCTTTTGCCCTCGTTTTGAATTGAAATAGATGCTTCGATAATGTCATTTATTAATTTTAGAGACAACTGCATGCATAATTAAAAATAAAATATTAGTGCAAATAGTTACAATTATTTCACTATCATACAATAAGCCTTAGTTTTCTTTTCTTTTTCTTCCCTTGATTCCCTTAAATCACTTTTATAAAATTACGCTCCTTTAAAATAAAAAATAAACCAATCTCGAATCTTATATTTTGCAAGTTCAATACCTTGTAAAAAGGTATATGACTTATGGAACCTAACTCTTATGGAGTGTGTGTGTGTGAAGAGAAGAGAGAGTGGAGTGTGTGGGTGTGTGTGTGTGTGTGTGTGTGTGTGTGTGTGTGTGGGTGTTGTGTGTGCAGAGCGAGAGACGCGAGAGTGTGTGGTGTGTGTGAGCGAGCGAGAGTGTGTGGGAGTGTGAGGTTGGCGTGTGTGTTGTGTGTGTGTGAGCGAGAGCGAGAGTGGGCTGTGTGTGTGAGTGAGAGTTGTGTGTAGTGATAGAGAGAGTGAGGGTGTGTGTGTGGTGGTTTTGCTGTCGTGTGTGTTGCGGTGTTGAGCGTTGTGTGTGTTGGAGAAGCGTGAGTGTGTGTGTGGTGTGTGTGTGTGAGAGAGCGCGAGAGTTCATGAGTGAGTGTGTGTGGAGAGGAGCGTGAGTGTGTGAGCGAGAGGAGAGTGTGAGAGTGTGAGACGGTGTGTGTGCGAGAGAAGAGAGAGATGTGTGACAGTGAGTGTGTGTGTGAGAGAGAGGAGAACTGTCCGGTGGGGTTTCCTGTTGAGGTAACCTGTGGTTTGAAAGAGAAGATGCGCGCCGGATGGTTGTTCAGACGAGGAGTCGGAGTGGCGAGAGAAATGTTACAGCGGTTATTTGTTTTATGGACTCCCTGTTGCAAAAATGTTAGCGTACCACATTCAAGACTCCTGTTGGCAGAAAGTGTAAAACATTGCAACACTGTTTCAAAATGATAAATGCCCTTGTAGGAAGTTTTGTTTGTTGCTTCCATGATGTATTTTACCTGAACATGTAGTATTTCCAATGCAAATCCCCCAAAATTATTTTAATTTACGTTGACAGTTACTTATATCTTGTCTTTTTCACATTTTTTATTAAGATCAGATTCTGCAGGTAAAATTATTCCCATAGTAAGGTGACTTGACTTGACACCTTGACTTGACCTACTACAGGACTTGCCTTCTGACTTGACTTGCCCAAGCACACCCAATATTGGGCCTTACTTGGGACTTCGCCGGTTACGACTTGCGCCCTTCCTTGATACGTGGCCCTGTGTTACCTGTGTCCCCTTTCGCCCATGCGCGTTCTGTTCGTTTTAACACGACCTCCTTGTTCCGTGATACTCTGCCTGAAACTCACCCGCTCCCATGTCCTACACGGTCCTTGGTCCAACGTCGCCTGACTGTCCGACGATTGTCTTGCGCTCTGCCAGATCCGAACAATGTTGTGATTGTGACAGCTACAACTAACTAGGCCTGTTTACCTGAAAACTTCCCTCTGTCCCTGTCCTCATTCTAAAGGTTTGCAAATCTTAGCATATGTTCCTTTTGCCTAAGGCCTATACATTCCTACTCGGTGCTTGCTACCCAACACAAACGATTTCCTGTGTTTAGTTTCCCTTTATCAACACGACCTGCCACCCCCGAACGTAGTGGCGTACCCTCCCGTCTTTTTTCACTCACACACTCGGACTAGTAAACCCTCCGTCGTCTTGCAACACCTCTACTGCTACAACATTACTACGTATTGTCATTCTTGGTCAGCTTTAGGGCTATCGGGGTAGACGTAACATTACCCCCCAATCTAACAAGTGTCGTAAAATAAAGTTAGAAACCCCTTACCCTTTCACGACCTCAGCAGAGTGCCGCTGGTCATGCACATCCGACTTCCGCTAAACAAAAATTGACAGCTAAGCCCAGATGGAGAAACAGCTGATCATAGCCGTAGCACAAGGCTCGCCATATTTTTAAAACGAATTTATTTAGACAGAGCATCCTGCAAGGGTTTTTTTTAGTGCTGACAGGCCCTTTCTTCTGTTGCTGCAACTTGGTTGGGGCGTTCAATCATGTGAGAGCAAGAGTCATGGTTTTCTTAGCAGCAGCAGACCACGCCACTGGAGCGCAAGCATAGAGCGCAGGCTACAGTGTGCTTTTGGGAAAAAGGAGAAAAACGGCTCGCCTAGCGTTTTCCACACGTTTTTCAGTCGCGACATGCAAATGTGGTTTTGTTTTGAAGGATAATTTTTTTTTTTTTTTTGCTGGACTCGGTCGAGACCAACGAGAACATTTGGCGAGTCCAACATGACCAAAGTCCGAGACAAGTCCGAGTGCAAACACCAACGAGTCCGAGACAAGTCCGAGACGATAGAAAAATTCTCGAGTCCAAGTCCGTACTCAAGTAATACAGCCCTATATATTTTAATGTAGTCAAACACTGAAATTCTTAGAAAATTTCACAAATATTAACAAGAAGCAAGTAAAAGATTGAATTAAATATGACATTTTAACTGAAATTATTTTTTTTGTAAAAAATAACTCCAATAATGTTTGAATTTACAATCTACAATTATTTTGCAGTGTAATGGGGTTCTTTTAAATCAAACTGCACAATAAAATCACATATCTTGTTAAATCAACTGTAATACTTACTTCCCGTGGTACTAGTGTAGGCTGCTTTCTTTTATAGTAAATCACACCAACAACCGGAACACAGCCACACACAGAACAGCAAGAACTATTCCCTGCTACAGCACCTAAAGACAAACCTAATTCTGAAACAATAAATACAGATGGTCAATATTACTACCTGGATTTAAAAACTAGCGCCCCTGCATTAAAAATTCCTCAAGGAAAAGAGGAATTATACTCACGAATGACTGAAACACTGAATCTTTTTCACACTGGTGACACTGATGCTGCGGCGACGACGACGGTGAAATGCTGAATCTGCTGCTAGTGATCTCCAGTTTATAAAGTCCTGCGTCTGTGGTTCTGGTGTTCATGATGGTCAGAGATCCAGTCTGATTAACTTTCAGTCTGTCTCTGAATCTCTCTTTACACTCTTCATCTGTACAGATCTCACTCTGATGGCCAACTGATTTCAGCGATGCCAATTGTCATTAAAAATACCATCTTATCAAATTTTTTGCTCTTCTTTCTACACCAGGATCTACAGAGTGACAGATTCTCCCTCCCTTCACTGGACTTTCTCCCCTTCATGTTCATCACGTTTTTCAGCAGCAGGAACACCACTGAAACACAAACCAACAGATGCTAGAGAACCTTTTGCTGAAGAAAAATGCCACACAACTCTTTGCTTTAAATCAAACTGTCTAATGGTGTAAACTATAAAATAAACTTTCACAGCAAATGTTTAATGTGATCTACATACTGTATCTGAACATAATGTGTGTAATATTACAGCTGCACAAATTAATAAAAAAACACAAGTGCAA
>NC_056579.1:1439170-1464170 GCF_018340385.1 Cyprinus carpio
TAAAATTAGCAAATTATGTTTTAAATAAATACATTTCTTTATGATTCATTAGTCATTATGATGCAGTAACAAATAAAATGAAGCTTTTTTTTATAATCAATTATTTATTTTGATTTAACATTTTGTCTTAATTACTAACTTTTCATTAAAAAGAAAACTCAGTTTAAACCAATAAATCTTAAAAATTCCTTAAGTATAAAGTTTAAAAACCCGCTTAAGAGTGATCCATAAATCTCAGACTGAATTAAATGTAGAAGTTCAATAGTTGGTGTCCCTGAACACAAAACCACACAAATTTTCAAAGTCGTAACTAAATACAAAAGATTATGGGAGTACGTTTACAAGAAAATAACATTTCAGCGCTCCAATTTTTAAAATTGGGTGACACTTTATTTTTAGGTTAATTATACATTTAAGTACTGAGTTTATTAATTAATTACTTACATACTATATGTTTAGGGCTACTTGCATGTGATTAGATAATTAATGGTTATTATAAATAGTAAGTACATGTAAACGTGTAAACAAGGATACTTTAAATAACGTGTTATTTACGGTGTAAAGAAAAGTGTGCGGTTACTTTGGCAATTTACTGTGAAAATATAGCAATTTCTAAATGAAAATTGTCCTTTCAGCGTGCGTGTGTGTAAAACTCAATATAGGATCACCATTATAATAATACAGGGCATGTTCTTCCTGTCCTTGGAATATTTTGTATTCTGGGACACAGTTGGACTGTATGGCTGAAAGAGCGCTGGGTAAATCAAACATGATCGGAGCAGGGGGGGGGGAAACAGGAACGGCCTTTCGTTCCCATATGCACATTTGAGGAGCTCCTTATCATTAATCCATCCCGTCTTCGCTGGAGCAGGGAACGGAGGGAAGCAGCCTGAGCTCCCGCAGGGAGACCGCACGGTCACTACCATCGTACGCCAAACACACGAAAACAAACAATGAGGCATTTAATGCGGCTCCAGCCGGGGGGTCGTGGCGTGTGGCCAGCTATTAATCCTTGCCATCAGCCAGAACTCGAGTCCAGCCTTTTGAAGCACAGTTTGTGTCTATTATGTTATTGCAGCACGAGAAGAGCGTAGTGTCATTTCAACACAGCCATTATATACGTTAAATCTATAAAGTGAGCAAAACAAATGCCAAACCAAGATGTTACATTGTAAAAAATGACTGTGAATTAACGGTTAAAGACCTGGAAAAAAGTGCTACATTTCAAAACTGGTTTAAATTGGGTAACGGTAATCCTAATATATCGTTGAAAAACTGTACATTACATTAATTTTACAATACTATCCCGTTTTTTAGTGGAAAGAGGATGTAGATTTTACAGTGAATAACGGTAAATGACATACTTTTAAGTATTGTGTTGTTGCTGTAAGAAACTATGGTTTTAGTTTTTCTTATCCAGTTTGTATTTGTAGGGTTGTATGTTCACTAATGTTGTTAAATGAAGATTTATTGCATTGTTCAGTATCATGGGTCGTTACCATGATGGTGTTTAGTGTCTGTGTGAATGATACATTAGTGAAAGTATTTACTGTCACTTTGATCAAGTTAACGCATCCTTGTGAATAAAAAACAATGTCTTTTTATAATTTGTAATATTTGTAAATATTTTATAACTATTTTATAAATTATAATCGATAAAATTATTTAATTACTGACCCAAAACTTTTGGAATGGTAGTGGCATATCTGACCTGAATAAAATGCTATGATAAAAGCAAAGCATGTGCGGTGAGGAATAATCAGTGCTTCATCGAGGAACTCAGGCTTCTTTCAGACGCAGATGGACGTACCTCACAGCAGGAACTAAAATATATGAAGCTAACTGATTGCCAGATGTGGAGACAATCAGAAAGAACTTGGAACAGGTGCGCGTTCATGAAGAAAACGTGAAGGTTTTAAAACTCTCCGGGTGCTTCATTACTGGGTTGCTCAACCTTAAACTTGAGCAAAAAGTGTAGTGACTTCAACCATGAATGAATCAGGTGAAACATAGGGTTTGTAGAGTCGAAGACATGTGTCAGAGTGCTCGTGTTTAATTAATAAATCCGAGGTTTGTAGCATCACTACAGCTGTCTGTAGACGGAGGAGGAAACTGCTACACGATGCGGAGGCGAGATATGAGAAGGCTGCGTTAATATTCATTACGTTTTGCTACAGGATCAGTGTGGGACGGAGAACATCAGATCAGACGATGAGCTGAAGTATTCCTGACCGTCCGATGGGGAGCAAATCAAGGCATCACCTTACAGGCGACACACTACACTAAACACAACGCACGCATAGAAACACACACACACGCATACAGACGCATGCAGACACACACACACGCATACACACACACACACGCATAGACACACACACACACGCATGCATAGAAACACACGCATAAAGACGCATACAGACACACACACACACGCATACACACACACACACACACACACACACACACACACACGCATACAGACACACACATACACCACACTCATATACATTACAAACAACAATCATACACAGGCGCACACACACATCACTCACACAAACACGCTCACTCACACCACAGACACTGCATACCATTCTACACACATATCTCTCTCTCTCACACCACACAACCTCTCTCTAACACCCACCCACTCACACACATGCATCACAACAGCCACACACACCACCACACACACACACAATCTACTCTCACACACACACACACACACAACACTCTCAAACACCAACACACACACACACACACACACACCCACACACACAGACCTGACACACAGCATTACACAGATACACACACTCCAAACACACACACACACACCACACACACACAGACAGACACAAGCATACACATATACACACACTCTCACACACACACACTCAAACACACACACCCACACACTCAAACACACACACACACACACTCTAACACACACACACTCTCTAACACACACACACACTCACAGGTTGTTTGCTGCTAAACAACTCGCTGCAACATTCAATCTCCGAATGGCTTGATTCTCAATGCCACAAACTCAGATTAACTGGTGTGAAACACTGGTCAACCCAGGGTTAAGATGAAGAGTCATTGCCAATTAGCCCGCATAAAAAGCCCAAGCCAGGACGCGTCAGCAGTTCAGCATTAATTAACGAGAAGAGAGGGGAAACACTGAAAGACGCTGGGGACAATTGAGGCGAGGCTTGTGTGCTGTGAAAGCAGCTCTCAACACAACACACAAAAAACAATTCAAGCTCATTTCAGCCGCTTGCACACCACATGAGTCACCTGGAAGAGCACAAGCACAGCACAAGACAGACAGAGAGACATATGACTGTCAGTGTGATTATGCTAACTATTTTAGACATTCAATATTTTTTTTTTTATCTAATGCGGTGACATTCACACCTTTATAGTGTGGACTTGACCGCATCCCAAATCTTTTTGGCAGAGATGCCTGTATGAGTCAGAAAGACACAGCAAAAGATTTATCTGCTGCTTTTTCATAAATGACATACAATCCGGCTTTATTAAATTCATCATTACACATGCAATTATAAGATAATTCATGTCTGATGAGACTATGATGGGGTACAGTTCATTGTTCATGATAGACGGCAGGTAATTAAGTGAGGCTGGTTTGTAAGGAATGAATCAGTATCATCGTGAGAAAACGATCTACTGAATCAGTATCATCGCTGAGAAACGATTCTTAAGACTTCCTTCGAAAATTAGACAATAAAAGACATGTTAAATTGAAATGATAAAGACTGAATTCAAAAAGTGAATATGCTGTGTTATGTTCTCTGTGTGACGCTAAACGTGAGCCAGTGCTGAATCTTTCTGCTGAACTGAGTGTGATGTGGAGTCTAGAAGAGGAACATACAGCATCTGAACACGCGTGACGGTTCGACTGCAGATGCTGCATGTTTCTACGTTTATGTGCAAGCCTGTGCTAATGGACTCTGTTTGTGCAGTACTATCTAAAGTAAAATCACACATGGAAAGATAAAGAATCATCAGCATTCAGCAGAACGATGCCTGAGCTGAAATCCACAGAGCTGCTCATTAGACGGCAGTATGAACAAAGCGGCTCTGTTCGTTCAGGACAGACTCTGAGGGGAAACGGTCCTAACGAGGTGCGAAAAGTTGTGCTAGGAAAGTCACCCGCGCTGTCACCTTCCCTCAAAAAACACACTGACAAGAGACTCGGATCTGAGGCTGAATTCACTGTTAATCTGAACTGAAATACTCATTACATACTCATTGTTGAGAAATTTTTAAATATAAAAAGTGTATATACAAAGGTTGGGAGTTGTTATAAACAGGGATTTTTGAGTGATTGGTTTGTGTGGGCAGACAAACTAGTGTGTGTGTGTGTGTGTGTGTGTGTGTGTGTGAGACTACATACAGTTGCTTTAACGACATGAATAGCAGCAGGTTTATTAGGCTGCTGTCACTTTAAGACCTAATGCACTGTTTCAATACATGGATAAATATCAGATTTTGTCCCTAACATTTTGGTTTTTACTTAAATATTAGCCTAGATGAGCATTTTGATATAATTGTGTGTATATTTAACAAGTATAGCATGTCTGAGAAGTTACTTTCTGTGTGTGTTGACGAAAGCAGTATTGCGCAATTAATTTGTGATAAAATGACAAATTATGCAGGATTGTAATTATTGAATCTTGGAAAATTGTAGGGACTACATAAAAACAGATGAACAAAATCCACTAAATCAGACTGCTCTCTTACCAAAACAAAGTAAAATTAACTATTCAACCAGAAATTACTGTGAAAAAGTGGAAAAAAGACTAAAGATGCATGTGGCGCAAGACGCATACAATCTCACACTCACACTAGAAAAAATACAGAGAAAACACACAAAAACACTTTTTAAAATCCATTTAGCTGGTGAAGAGGGTTTAGTTTGCTGACAGACACGCTTGAACACACACAACAGCGTTTAGGTAGCCTGAGCCGGGCTCTGCCAGCACCTCACTCACCTTCAAACGGCAACACATCCATGAACGTGTGTCAGGAGATCAACCCGGGCCAATCCTGCAGGGACGTTTCTTCTGCATGTTAGATTAGAGCGCTGCCCGCGTCTGATTGGACCCCACACACATGTGATTCACATCGTATCAGCCAAGGATCAAAGTGCCAAAAATGGTTGAGAGGAAAAAACGAAGCCAAAAAGGGAAAAACAAACTGCTGGTTTTCAAGAACACATCATTCAAGAGCCATCTTGAGTTTCCTACAAAATATTCAAACTATTTTTTCTATTATATTTTTTTAAAGCCAAATATTACAACAAAGCTGGCTATTGTTAGCATAGAGTATTTATATCCTTTTTATTATTTTTTTTTACAATATTTATTTTATGCTCTATTAAATATACATTCTAAATTAATTACATCTAAAAAAATTTTTTTTTTTATTTACTAAAAATACTGTGTTTGTGTGTGTGGTATAAACAAATATCTTTTAAAAATTGTATATAATAAAAAACTACTTTATACATACATATAAATAAAAATAAAATATACATACATACACACGCCTATACATTTTTAAAAATTAATTGTTAAAGATATTATATTCGACATTTGAAATGAGCGAAGGCTGCAGTCATATTGAACACATGTATTCAACAATAAATTAACAAATACATTAACCGCACCCTTTTGCTACTTGTGGCTTCACTTCACCACAGCGAATGATTAATATTGATCAGAAGAGGCGGCAGGCTGGCTGTGGATCAATGACGTGGTGTTAATTAGCAGCGCGCGCCTGCTGGGAAACGTCTGACGGCAGATGAAGACTGATGTGTGACGCGCCAGAGACAGCGTCTCACGAGAGACATCAGTCCGTCAGCTCATGTCTGACACGATCCCACATTACACTACATGGAAAGAATTTGCTGAAGCTGATGACGGATAATATCTCCAAACATCAGCGCTGAGATCAGACGTCTTCATACAAACACAGCAGCTGCTCTCACAAACACTTTCACCGGATACCAGACAGCAGCATTCTGGCCGTGTTCACATGCACTGATTTCCATCAGAATGAAAGAATCCGATCTGATTCTGAAGCTCTGTTAGCTGCATGCTAGACTTTGCACATATTCATTTATGTTTTGAATGTTTTTTTTTTTACATTTCATATGAAAAAAAAAAAAAATCCATCATGTTTATATTGTTTTCATTTGTTATGATATTATACTCTCATTTTTAGAACATTTATGCAATTATATATAATTTCTGACATGTAAAATAAATACACTTTATTTTTAATTTACTACATGTGTAACAAAATACATTTTTACTTGCTCTCTATATAATATAGAATGTTAATGTATGACATCTAAAATTATTTTATTGCATTTTATTATAATTTACTACAACATGTGTAACAAAATTGTTATTGTATAGCAGTTCTTGATGAAGACCACTGAGCCTAGAAATAGAAATATGAATTATATGCAGCTACTGTTATGTTGTAATATAATATACATAATAATATTTGAAAATAACCCAGAAAATTAATTAATAACTTGTGGGTATTTAGGCAAGTTTGAGTTATTCGAACTGTAAGAAGGTTTGATGATGAATTTTAGAATCATTTTTTTTTTCCTTCATTTATTTATTTTTGAAATTTTTGAAGTTTTGTCTTTAGAACAATCTTAAGAAAACATATTGGATTTTTTGTTGTTGTTGTTTTTGGAAAGCGAGTGGAGACTCAATATGAGCTGCACTCAAGCTCTTTACCTGAGGATGAGGAAGATGAGGAAGATAGGGGAGGTCAAGAGAGAAGAGCCAGCCCGGCGTCATCATACATGGAGAGGGACACAGAGAGGCGTTTGATTAGCGAAGTGAGTTATGATCACAATGATGAGACATAAATATTCGTAATGCGTGTCGTGTCCCGGTAGGTGTGATGATTAAGTGATGTTGATTGTTAAACTGATAATCAGGATCCTCCCAGGAGAGAACATCGGCGCATCTTCAGTTGTGTCAGCGCCGCACAACATTATGATGCTGTAAGTCAATAGAACACGGAAGCTGTAGCCTGAAACCCCACACACACACACACACCCACACACACACACACACACACACAGAGTGTTTGAGTTTGTAAACATGCACTGATTGACACTTCATCTACAAGATCACTACCAATGTTCCCTCCTAAGCTGCGTCGCTGCCATGCCTTTTAACCACTTAGAAGAAATAATAATGCCGTGCACCGCGCATATAAATGAGTTGAAGAAAGCGAATGAATTGCAATGCTCGGGTAAACCGCCAATAGGGAGTTGATATACTTGTACTCTGCATAATGACAATAAAGTTAGAATCTAATCTAATATCAGCTATAGAGTTAGAGAATCACGGTTGACAGGTTTTATAGAAAAGAGAATGATGTGTACCCCAAATGAGTGCGGCTGTAGAAACCGAATATTTTTAATGGTTGTGGACGAAATAGCTCAAATCGAGAGCCAGTAAAGTAAAAGCGTCTTCATGTATTAAAGAAGACAGGCTTGATTAGGTGGTGAAACGGGATGTTGGGCACAGAATGGTAACAAAACTCAGAGACATTTACAGTCACACACAGGTATATATACTGTACTTCCATATTACAGATCTCAGTTTAAATGCTTCAGTTTGTTTGATATTATATTGTACTATAACTATAAATATCATCATGTTCAAATCTATATCAGATGTGATGGTGCTTATAATATAATTTAGATAATGGTACCATCAGTACTCGAATCTTCAGATAATCTTTCAAATCAACTAAAATAATGGTATGTCAATCAATAATTATCTTAAATAAATATTAAATCTAATCCATTCATTCTATCATCATTATCACAAACTTTTTGAATTATGTAGTGCATATTGTAACACAAAATTTCTATTTTGAATAAACACTGTTCTTTTTTAACTTTTTTATTTATAAAGAAATCCTTAAAAAAATATTACAGGTCCCCCAAAAAATATTAGCCAGCACAACTGTTTCCAGCATTGATAATAAATCATCATATTGTATGATTTCTGAGAAGATCATGTGACACTGAAACTGGGTAATGATGCTGAAAATACAGCTGCACATCACAGAAATAAATTACATTTTTAATGTATATTAAAATGAAAACTTTTATTTTAAATTGCAATAATGTTGACAATATTATTTTGTGAAATTAATTATTTTATTTTATTAATTATTATTTTTTATATATTTTTTTATTATTATTTTATTAATACACATATTGTCCAATTAGTAATAAAATGTTATTTTTGATGCAATAAATTAAGACTATGCTTTAATACACCATAAAATAAATGTGTAATGTATATATTTATATTTGCATATTTATTCATTATATTTAAATTATTTTTAAATGTAAAATTATTGTATATTTTTTATTAGTAATATTATTAATTAATTTAGTTGATTTTTTAATTTTTTTTTTTATGTATTTTAAATTAATTTTATTTCATTAATTTTGATTATTTTTTTTTGAATATTCATGTTTTTTTTTTTTTTTAAAAACAAATTTTATATTTTCTTATTTATTATTTATTTTTATGTTTCAATTTTTATATATATAGTTGAATATTTTTTTATTCAATTATTTTTTTTTTTTTTTATTTTTTTTTTAACTTTGGTGTTTTTATTTTTTTAAATTTTTTTTTTTTTTTTAGTATTTTTTTTTAATAATTAAAAACATTTTAAAATTTCCTTTTTTTTTTTTTTTTTTATAATTTTTTTATTTTTTATGTTTTTTTTATTTGATTTTTTTTTTTAATTTTGAAAATATATATTATTAGCCGTTTTTTTGATTTATTATTTATTATGATTACATTTTTATATTTATTATATGTATTTAATATAATAATTTTTATTTTAAGACTCCAATATTTGAATCACTATTTACATTATTAGTTTTTTTATTTTATTATAATACTTTTTATTTTTATAAGATTACTTTTATTTTTATTTGAATCTTTTTTTTAATATTTTAATTTTATATTTTTAAATTTTATTATTCTAAGTATTAAACTTAACTATTCTTAAAATAAGTTAAATAAAAAATTAAAATTAGCAATGTTAATAATTGTTAAAATTTTTATTATTTAAAGTTAAAATCTATAGTAAAAAAATTGTAAAATGTATTTTTTTTAATCAAAAGTATTAAATAACTTTGAAAATAAATTATTTAATAATATTTAAAATTTTTTAGATTTTTTATATTCTATTATTTTATTAAAAATTTTATTATTATTAATTTTGAATTTTTTATAAAATAATTAATTAATTTTAAATTTTGTATAAATATTTAAAAGCATAACTTACAAAAATTTTTAATTAAAATATCTTTAGTGAAATAATTATATTTTTATACTTTTTTTTATTATCAATATTAATGAAATTATTGATTATTTGTAATTTTTTATTAAGAAATAATAATTTATAATTTGGAGAAGGGCTAAAATTAAATTTAATTATATTTTTTAATAAAATAAATTTTTTAATGTATTAAATTATTTATATATTTAATAAATAATTGAAGTATATATAAAATTAAATTTCAATTCATAATGAATCCTGTATTATTTAATAAAATTATAATTTATTAAATAAAATATTGTGCAATTAAGAATGTAAGATTAATTTTTATATATTGTTTCCTATAATTTAGCGAGCAGCAAATAATAATATTAGTATGATTTCTAAATAAATTATGTGACGCGAAGATTAGAATAATGATGCTAATCAAACAGCTAAACATGACAGTAATAAATTACATTTTTTTACATATTCATATAGAAATCAATTTCACTAGATATTTTAATAATATAATATAAAGTATTATTATTTTTTAATATTTATTAATAATTAGATAATTTATTAAAGGACCAAAGTATATAAAAATTAAATATTTATGGTAATAATTAGCCACATTTAAGACTAATTTAATCCCAGTCTGGAACCCCCTAATTAATTATTAAGATATTAAAATTACATATTTTTAGATTTATAATATGCGGTCTTATATTTAAGTATATTAATAGCGTAATTATTTTTTATTACCAAAGTTAATTCCGGCCGAGATAAATTGATACAAAATTTTATAAATTTTATAAATTTGAAATTTAAATTAGTCCTAATTACCTTTATTTCTAATAATTGGATTTATTTAAGGTATTAGTTTTTAGTTTTTAAGTATTAAAATAATTTTTATTAGATAATTTTATTTTTAATATGATATTGTTACATTTATATTTTTAAATTTTATTATACTTTTTATAATATTATTTGATTTATAAATTTTTTTAGAATTTATTTAATACAAAGATAAATAAAAATTTAGATTAAATTTATAATAAATACTTTTATAATAAAATTTTTTTAATTTATATATTTTTTTTAAAATTATTATATTATTTTTTTATTTATTTTTTTCTATAATAAAATAATTTATCTTATTTATAATTTATTAGATTTAATATTTTATTTAATTATTCAAATAAATTATTTTAAATTTTTATTTATCTTAGTTTTATTTATTTTTAAAATTAAAAATTTTTTTTATTTTTAAAGAATTTATTGTTTTCAATTTTATAATTTAAGATATTTATAATTTAATTATTTTCTTTGATTAAGATTAACTTAGTATTAATTAAAAAAAAAGTAAATTTAAATATAATATTCTATTTTTTAAATTTAATGTAGGTGTGCAAATTATGCTTCGCACCTCTAACTAACTGACCAATTAATGCAACATCAATGAGTAATACACACGTTTATAAAAATAAATAATGTTAACAAACATATCTACTCTGAGCCAGAGACATCATATTATCATAACTATTCAGTGTTTTCAACCACATAATGTTTGTTTTAAGTTCAGACCTTAAATACACATAAGAACTAGAAAAAAAGCAATTATAGTTTGTAAAATTATGGGTCAGGGGCTGATGTGAAAACATTATTACAGATCAAGTAGACCGATAACCGATATTTCGAAATAATAAGAAAACAAGGGCTCTAACAAAAACTATTTTAATGCTTTTCAATTATTTTATCGGCAAACCGGGTTTTAAAAATAACCGATAACCATAACAAGCTTAATATCGGTCCCGGGAAATTGATTGACCGGGGCAGAAACACGCATTTCAACCAGTTCACCGCCACACCTTGTGTTTCTCACGCTGAGAAGTAGGATAATTGTCCCGCTAATCCAATTAACGGACGAGGCACAGGCATACGATTAATGGACGAATACAGAGGGAAGTCCTCTGCTGAGTTCAGAGCTGTCTCGAGTTATAAACAAAGTTAAATAACACCTACCAGCCAATCAGAAATTAAAAATTTGGGTTGTTCGGGTAAATTCGTGATCCTGCTGTAAGCAAGACCGTTACTAGGCAACATGGATGTGCACCCAGAGAAAGATTGATGAATGAAGTAGGTAACCCCTTTATTTTTTTTTTGCATTCTGATTTAATGTTTATTGGACAAAATCATTTCCCTGCGATCAAAGATAGTGAGAGTTATGTTGGGAATACAGTCAAATTCAAGCTTAATTATTACTGATGCAGTAAAAAACTTTCCAATGCGTAGCTTTGGCTACCTCAAACTAAAGAAAGGGACTTGAGATGTATTTCATTATTTTATTTCTTGGCTCGTATGGGGCCAAACTTCTTTTATTTTTGATACATTTGTGTTTTTGAAATGTATAAAACAATTTATTTTATTTTGATGAATTTGTCTGTCTTTTACCAGATTTACCAATTGTTAAAATTTTCATTTGTGCTGGTCAATTATGCTAAATAGGTAAAACTGCACTGCTAGGAAAAACTTAGAGAATTGGGCGAGAAATCCCTAACAGATATAATCTCAATTTTTAATCAACTTTTAATAAAAACTTGAGAGCCTGCGAAATCTTGCGATATAATCATATACACATAGTGTAGGTAACAAAGCTTACTCTATTTGCACGTGTTGTAAATCCCACAGCTCGGATTCAGTGCGAACAAACAGAGCGCCCATCACCCATTACAGATCAACTAACATGGTCATTATAAAGGTGTTTAAACAACAAATACATTTACTTGCACATATTTGAGAATCGGAATATCAAGTGTTTAAACAACAAATACATTTACTTGGGGATATTTTGAAAAAAAAGGGAAAATGAAATAAAAGTGACACACCCCCTCATTCCCCAGCTATGTGACGTTTCACCATGGAAACAATAAGGTGATACATTCTAACATAACAGTCCACTAAAAACTCGCCCGTGGGGGGGGGGACCTGAATGTTTAAACTCAGGGGTGAAAGTTAATGTAATTTAAATTAATAATCCATACATTTATAATGATTAATAATTAAAATATTATTTTATAAAAATAAATATAAATATAATGAATTAAATGTTTAAAAATAATCCACATTAAAAATATTTTACATTTTTATTAATTATATACTGTTAGAACTCTCCTGCAGCAGTGCTTAAGCTTCTTTTGCTTTATGGCGGATTGCAGACTTAAAAGTGATTACCGCCACCTATCTCTAAAGGGACCATTGACACTACTAATTTAGATTGTAGATAGAGTGTCAATGGTCCATTTGAGAGAAAGAGGCGGTTTAAAATCGCGATCCACCATAAAGCAAGAAGAAGACGACGCCTCACGCGCCTGCTGCTGAGGATTTGCTCAGGAGAGTTCCAACAGAACGGACATTGCGTGAATCAGAGGTAAAAAACGATATAATACTGTTCAGTTTTTTGAACAGACCGATCGTTTGTGTCTTTACAATCAATGTATCATCACGGCCGCAGGGTTTAATTGGGATTTGTCTGTGCATGCTTTTTTTTTACCCCATTGATTTTGTTACCATTGCCATGCATTTTACGACTGATGACTGCAGTTAAAATCAATTTGTGTTCTACTGAGAAAACAAAGTCACCTACATCTTGAATGCCCTGGGGGGAAGATTAATAAAATATTGTTCATTCTTAGTTCGTGTTAACTAAGTAGTTAAAATAATGTTAACTAATAAACCTTATTGTAAAGCGTCAACAAAAATATTATATACATTTATTTATAATTTTATTTTTAAATGCATTTAAAATAATACGATATTGATATTACATTAGAAACATTAGTGTGAATATTTCTCCACAGATACTGAGCAGCATCTTGTGTTCCAGCAAAACTTCTCAGTGAGAAAAAGGACACACAAGACAGAAATGCATCCAGTCCTTCACTCTTCTTGCTGGATTGATGTGAGCATAGAAAAAAGAGTCACAGACTACAGGGTGATGCAGCAGATACGGCCCAAAAGACGGAAAGTCACAGTCAACAGAGAGCGTATTCACTAACAGCTTCTGGGCGAGACGCATAATGTGTTTTTTAATTAAAAAAACCATTAACTACAACAACAATGTTATATCATGAGATGCAACAGTACAAATACACCAACAAATTTCACTGACATCTCAAAAGAGCCACAAACTCCCTGTGAGCGAGTCATTTGATTCAGGAATCAGTTCAATTCAATGACTCCAGGGCTGATTCAACTGGTGTGTGTGAATCATTCAAAAGAACTGCTATAACAACGAATAAATAAACATTTATATTTAAATTCTGGAATAATAACAAATTCTATTTAACATAAATGAATAATAAATACATTATTATTATTTTTATTATAAACATTTACATTTGATCATATTTTGAATTATAAATAAACACATTTTACATTTTTATTTTTGATCATATTTTCAATTATTCTTAATTTATATTGAAATTACAGAAAAAAAAAAATAAAAAAAAATTATTTATAATAATATAAATCATATTTAAATAAATAATTTTATAAAAAAATTATATATTAAATAATAATTAATATAATTGTATTATAATAAATTTATTTTACAGATTATAATTTATTTAAAATTAAAAAATAATATTTTTTTTAAATTATTAAAATATATTTACATATATTAATTATTTTCGGATATTATAATGTTTTATAATTTAATTAATTCTGTATTATATTTTGTAAAATTTTAATTTAATTTAAAAATTACTCTATCTTATTAAAAAATAGTTTAAGATCACAAATATTCATATTAATCGTGCATTATATACGAATTAAATTATTGCAGTTCAAATAAATTATTATAATTATAAAAATTTAATCGGAAGCTTAACATACATTGTATCATCTCTTTGTGAATCCATTGTTTTTATATTTATAATGAGACTTTAGATTGCATAAATTAAATCAAAATGATAAAATTTTCGAGTGTTTTAAGTTTGCTGATTTATTTTTTATTTTAGAAATTTTAATATGAATTTGTATAAATGTCAATTATGTAATTTTTTTAAAAAAAAAATATTATATTAATTTTATAGAAAGAATTTGTTTTTAAGTAAGTTAAAATTTATCAATTTTTTTATATTTATATATTATTTTAAATTTTATAAAATAAATTAGTTTTTATATTAAAATGGTAGGTTAAATATAAAAAGATAAATTATAGTTTCGACAAATTTTTTTGAATTAAATAAAGAATATTATAGGATAACCGATTTTACATTAAAATATTTAAAATGTTATTAACAATTAGGACATTTTTTTTTTAATTTTATATAATTTTTATATAATTTTATAGCTTTATTAACTTTATATATAAATTAATAATATTTTTTAATGTTAAAAATAATACAAATTAAAATTTTTAAAAGTTTTATAACAATTTAAAATATTAAATATTATTATTAAGAAAAATATTTTATAATAAATATTTATTCTTTAATATCTTATTTATTTATTATCTTTACTTAACTTAAATATTAATATTTATTCTTTTAAGATTACTAATTAACAAAAATAATTATAACAATAATTAATTATTCTTTTAAAATATAATTCTAAAATTATTTATTAAAAAATAAAATTAAATAAATATAAAAATATTATATAATTTAATTATTATAATTTTAAAATAATAATTTTTTAAAAAGTTTTATTAAGTTAATTTTATTAATAGCTTAATTTATTTAACTTTAATAATAATTACAATTTTTAATAATCTTTAAGAACTAATTATAAATTTATGTAAAAATAAATACTTATACTTAATTAAAAATTTAAAAAATTTAATTTCATATTATTAAGTAAATAAATTTAAATTATTTAAATTAATATACAATATTATTATTTAAAAATAAAATTTTTATTATTTTAATAGCTAAACAAGATTTTGAAATAATATAAAATTTTTATTTAAAAAATTAATATTAGTTATTAAATTTAATTTTATATTATATAATAACTTTAAAAAATTAAACAATTATAATAATTTTAATTAAAATAAAAATAATATATTTAAAGTATAATGCTTTTTTAATATTCTTAATATTACTTAAAAGAACAATTTTATGAATTATAAAAAATAAAATGTTATATTAAATTTTTTTTATAAATTAAAAAGAATTGCTTTAACTTAAGTTAAAAAATTAATATAATAATATATTTATTTAAGTTTTATTTAATTACAATAAGACTATATTTATAAAAAATTTTTGAGATTTTTTTATATTAAACTAATTATTACTATTTAAATTTTAATATTAATTTATATTTAGGTAATTATATATTTATTATAATTAAAAAATAAAAAAATTTAAAAATAAAAGAAAAATTATTTATATAAAATTAATTAAATTATATAATTAAATTTTTTATAAATTAATTAAATATTTAATCTTTTTATAAAAACTTTTTTTTTAAATTAATATTCTTAATTTTAATAAAAAAAATTTATTAAATAAAACTTAAAATAATTAAATTAAAAATTCTTTTCATTATTATGTTCATTTTTAAATTTAATATTTTTCTTTTATTTCTTCTTTAACTTTATAATAAAATTATTGTTTAAATTTTTAATTTTATAAATTTGATTAATTTTTATATGGTTTAAAATTTAAATAACTACACTTTCCTTTTAACATTAAATATTATATTATTAACAAAATCAATTATTATTTTTACAAAACTTTTCAATACTTTTTTTAAAAACCACATTATTAATTTTTTCAATATAAATACATATAGCTTTTAATTTATTTTTAAATTAATAACTCTTTTTATTATTTTTTAAAAAAATAATATTTAACTTTTTAATTTTTTTAGAAATGGATACAAAATTTATTTATTTATTTATTTATCCTTGGGATTTTTATATTTGGGACATGAATTTCTGCAGTATGGAATGAAAAAATTGATATTTATAAATTTAATTTTTATTTATTTTAAGAAAATATTTTAGACATGAGATATTTTTTAAATTTGGATACAAATATTATATTATTCATAATTAATTTTATTTTTAGGATTTTATTTGGGAACATGGTTTATATTGCAGTATGGATATGAAATACGGAATTTTTTAAATTAATTTTTTTTTTAATTTTTTAAGTATTTTATATTTAGCATGGAATATTTTTTAGAATGGATAAAATAATTTATTAATTAATTTTATTTAGGTATCTTTTTTTGAACGGATTATTTCCCGAATGGATAAAATACGATTTTTATTAAAAATTTATTACTTTCTGTCAACATCACATCACACTCCCAGCATTGCTGCTGCAAATATGACCACATTGGCAAATTAAAGTAATCAGAGATCATAAATGAGATTTGTACATCTTGTTCATCGTCACAAATATTCCATTCCATTTAAAGAGCAATCACCAAAATGCCAAGTATGCAATGTCATGTCATATTGTTCAATTCAAGCAAAATTAACATAGATCGTAACTTTTACTGTAGACTGATGCAAAACGAGGTTTAGTGGTAGTAAAGAGAAATAAAACGGCTGTGCTGTGAGGTAGGGATAGTTTGTGTGTATGCTTCATTTCAGAGTATTTTACAGTGTTATGGGAAATTTTTTTCTGCTCCATGTCACCACAGGTCGGCTTTAGTTTTAATTATGAACAGTGGGTTTGAGTGCTCCCTCTCACCCTCTGTCTCTCAACCGTCCCTCCTTCCCCCATTTTTACTGTTCTATCCCCGACTAAACCCTCCCATCACACACACATTTTGACACTTTGAGGACTGCAAGATGAGTTTTCATCCCTGTTTGATGATGATATATTTAGGTTGTGCCAAAGCAAAAGACAATACATAACTAGGGTCGGTGCATGCGTGGAGTGCGAGGGACGCGTGGCACAAAGATTGCTAACAATACACCGTTAGAATCTCTGTAGATGCCAGCAAAGAATACCACCTCCCTATTTAGCCAGTGATACAGCACAAACTCGTTTGGTGGCGCTTCAGTTGTTGTTATGTTCTCCTTCTCTGCAAGGCTGTCCTATCTCTGCCTTTGTACACCTATCAAGGCGAGATTTTCTAGTGCATAAAAACACCTAGTAACACTTGGCATTAAAAATAATGACCGCCTCAAACATTGTACGTTAGACTAAGGACTATTTATTTTTTTTTAGATCATTTTGGTGATTTAAAGGAACATTATTTAATATAATACAATTTAAATTAGCAGAAAATCATTTGGACTGGTGATGCTCAGTTTGACAAACAAAGTAAAATATACAAAAAAAAGTGTGTTGTAACCCTCAGATTGGTCATCTGGGCCATTTAAAAAATTATAGTAGAAAATTTTCCTTATTACATTAATGATAATATCACAGTGGTTTACTAAACTGTACTTTAGCTTACACATATGCATAACAACAACAAAAATATGACCGTAGCACGTACAAAAGAAGCTTAGAAATTTCTGATTCTTGTGGTCTATGACAGTCACTCCACAAGAATACAAAACCTTGCTACTGAAGAAAACTGCAGATTGACAAACCATAAACAAAGAGTATCAGACATATTTTTACAGGTCAATTGTATTTTTTAAAAGACGATCATATATGACTGAGCACACGACATATTATGTAACTCTTTTCGACAAACTATTTACATTTCATATATATATACAACGGAACATTAATGCACTGAGGAAGCTTTGTTCAAATGACAAATATAACTGTATTTTAGGTCTGTTTAAAGCAAAAACTATATGAATATTGTATTGATTGAACCTCTTGTGTAAGTTGTTGAAATGTCCAGAATTAGTTAGTTATGTCCCGTTACAAATGAGAGACTGTTAAAATGTAATTGTGGAAATAAAGCACATTCACATATGCTTGGCGTTTGAGCTTTAGTTGAATTCCAAAGAGATGTATTCACCCAAACAGGTTATTCTGTCCATCACAGGACTTCCCCTCCTTCATTTCGTCATCCTTGCATGACTGTTCCCCTGCAAAACAGTCGATATTTTAAAGTAACGTTGTGACACTGTTTTTGAAAGTCAGTGGGTTCATTATCCAACACTAGTAAAAATAAAAGACAAAATAAAGTAAAAAAAGTACCGTAAAATGCAAATATATATACGTCATTGCAATGAAAATACGTACCGTAATAAAATACAATAATATAAAATAAAAAAAAAGTTTAAATAATATCTCCAGAAATACTAAATCGAAAAAGCGTTGTGGCGGTTTTAATTAACGTTCATGCTTTGACATTTAAAGGACGCATAAGGAACAAATAAAAAAAAAAAAAAAAAACGCATTTCAGCACAAAAATCTAAAGCGCGGACGCCTATAAGAAAAATATTCTCTGACAACATGGCTTATCGGTAAATCGGTGCCTCAAGAACCCCAATTAAAAATCATCGCCCACCTGTGAAAATCCGTATATAAATAAGCCCGAATATGGCAATCCGGATATAAAAAAAATATAAGACGCAAATATAAATAGTAAAAAAGTAGTCCTAATTAAAAATAAAAAAAACCCAAAAAATATGAATAAAAAAAAAGGTCAAAAAAAGTGGTTACGGTGCCTAATGCTCAAAATGGGAAAACCGAGATAAATATAAAAAAAAAATGATAATAAAATAAATATTCTGTAAGGAAAAAAAAAATAATAAAAAAATAACGAACGAAAAAATAGTAAAAAGAAAAATACTAAATAATAATAAAAATATGTTTAATAAAAAAATATAAAAAAATAAATAAAGATGCAAAAATTTCTATCAACAAATCACAGGGAAAAAAAAATAAAAAAAAAAAAAAAAAAAATTGTGATGTAAAAAATATAAAATAAACTATGTAAAACTGTTAAAAAATAAATTATTTCTTTGATCTGCTGCTGAATATATAAAATCCTACTAAATAAAAAAAAATAAAATGGATCTTCAGGAAATCAGTCTAAAAATAAAATATAAAAAAAGAAAAAATCCATAAGGTAAAAAAAAAATAATATTTAAATAAAAAAATGTAAAACTTTTATCAGGATTCTATAAATAATATAATAAATCAAAATAAAAAAAAAAAATAATAAAAAAAAAAAAATAATAAAAATACTAAAAAATAAATTGCCAAAACTTTCTTAACACTTAATAAAATAAAATAAAATAAAAAATAAATGTATATATAAATCAGGGAACAATAATAATGTATAAAAAATAAACTTTTGAAATAAACAAATAATCAATAGAAAAAAATCAGTAAAATACTTAATAATAAATGAATATAAATGAAATAATAAAAAAATAAAATAAGGACCCCTAACAAATGAACCCATATAATAAATCAGCATATAAAAAAAAAATATCAAATATCAAATGCCTGAATAAAAAAACAATGATGCAAAAAATATAAATGAGGAAATCACAAAAAAAAAATACAGGTTAAAAATAAATATTCACCATAGAAAACAGTCTAATATCATAAAATATAATCAATCACAATATTCAAATTTTTCCTGTATTTTTGAACAAATAAAATGCAGGACTTGAGGAGCAGAAGAAAATCCTTTAAAAAACATGTAAAAATCATTCTGAACCCAACTTTTGAACGGGTAGTGTATATATGATGTATCTTTCAGGGTCAAAACCAGGTGGTTCTGAGGCTTAAGAGAAAGGCGCGAGCTGAACTCAAGAGAACGAGCCCGCTTCTCTCTCTGAACGCAGTGAGTCTTGTGATTAGACAGGTTTCAGTTGGAGCGCCACACCGCTTAGGAACCACTTTACATATTTACATTAGCTATTTGCCCCACACAGGCCCGAGCCGAGCTATGACCCATTCCACAGCCCACGCGACCCACCACACATCAAACACCGCTTTCCGCACGAAGCCGTTTATTTCAGCTGGAGCAAACCCGGCTTAAGTGCCATGCTCTCCGGGCCTTCACGCAGAGTGCGCCTCCCTCCCACCGGGAATGAATACACAGCACTCGCGGTCCAAAAGCAGATCGGCGTAATTAATTTAGCCGCGGTGCAAATGAAAATATCAGAGGGGAGGAAGGACCCCCCCCACCACCTCGAGCAAATCCAGCGGTGAGGTGGTCTTTCAAGCGGAACGGCACGTTCACACAGAGAGAGAATCCTCCCACAACAACACAGTGAAGACGATCAGAAACACGAGACTAAACGTCACAATGTTGCATTTCTCATTCGTTCAGTTCGCGCTTCGCAAAGAAATTTCAAAAGGTATCAAAATGCATGTGCTTATGTGGTGGGAGGAAACTGTTTAATGAGGTGAAATCTAAATATAAATAAACAAGTTTAACACAAAGATAACTCCATAAAATAAACTGAATGTGTATAAAAAAATAAGAGCGGGAATCCCAACTATCGAAAAATATAACATTGGAACCATTTAATAGCATGATTGTCATGTTCACTTTATTTATTTATTTTCATATTTATTTTGTTACCTATACACACATACAATATATAATTCGTTATATTATTATGTAATAAGTATATTATTTTAATTTAAAATTCTCACTTTTTATATTTTAGAAATATTATAGAAAGAGCATAATATAAAAAATGTTATCAAGTTTATTTTAAAATATTAGAAATATTTTTAATCACATTATCCACAACAATATTCAAACTTTTTTATTTCAAATTTTTTTTTTAAGAATTAAGATGCATTAATTCCATGCATTAAAATAAGATTAAAATAGTCCATAGAAGGACTATTTTTTATTAATATTATAATATTTAATCTAATAAAATTTTATATTATATATAAGGTATATATATATACAGGTCTTATAATCATAACAAGAATATATTAGCATATTGTGAAAAAGTTTCATTATTTTTCCATAATGTAATGATAAACAATTAAACTTTCATATATTTTAAGCATTCATTGCACACCAACTGAAATATTTCAGGTCTTTTTATTGTTTTAATACTGAATGATTTTTGGCATACAGCTCATGAAAACCACCAAAATTCCTATCTCAACAAAATTAGGCATATACATGAAAAGGTTCTCTTAACGAGCCTATAACCTAATCATCTGACATCAACATAATTAACTAACTAAACACCCTGCAAAGATTCCTGAGGATTTTTTAAAAATTGATGATCCCAGCCCTGGTTCATCATTACTCAAAAACCGACAATCATGGGACGACTGATGGCCGACCTGACTGCTGTACCAGAAGGCCATCATTGACACCCTTCAGAGCGATGAGGGTAAGACACAGAAAGGAATTTCTGAACGAATAAGCGCTGTTCCCCAGAGTGCTGTATCACAGGGCACCTCAGTGGGCAAGTCTGTGGGAAGGAAAAAGTGTGGCAAAAAAAACGCTGCACAACAAGAAGAGGTGACCGGACCCTGAGGAAGATTGTGGAGAATGAAGGACCGATTCCAGACCTTGGGGGACCTGCGGAAGCAGTGGACTGAGTCTGGAGTAGAAACATCCAGAGCCACCACCGTGCACAGGCGTGTGCTTTTGAACCAGAAAACAGCAGCAGAAGCGCCGGACCTGGCATACAGAGAAGCCAAGCACTGGGACTGTTGCTCAGTGGTCCAAAGTACTTTTTTCGGATGATGAAAGCAATTTTGTATGTCATTCGAAGAAATCAAGGTGCCAGAGGCTGGAGGAAGACTGGGGAGAAGGAAATGCCAAAATGCCTGAAGTCCAGTGTCAAGTACCCGACAGTCAGTGATGGTCTGGGGTGGGCCATGTCAGCTGCCTTGTGGTTTGTCCCACGTGTGTTTTAATCAAGGGCAGGGTTCAATGCAAGCTAGCTATCAGGAGATTTTGGACACTTCATGCTTCCATCTGCTGAAAAGCTTTATGGAAGATTGAAGATTTCGTTTTTCAGGCGACGACCTGGGGGGGGCCCCACCTGCTCACAGTGCCAAAACCACTGGTAAATGGTTGCCTGACTGCCATGGTATTACTGTGCCTCAGGTTGGCCCCTGCCAACTCTCCTGACCTGAACCCCCATAGAGAATCTGTGGGATTTTGTGAAAGAGAAAGTTGAGAGACGACAAGAACCCACACACTTTATGAGCTTAAGGCCACCGCTATCGAAGCATCCTGGTTCCTGGCCCACCATAACACTCAGCAGTGGCCACAGGCTGAGTTGCCCCCCGGCCGCTCCATGCTCCAAGCAACGTTATTGGAAGCAGTCATTTTCTGCAAAAGGATTCCCGATTGCCATCTGTACATGAGTTTAGCATACCTTATAGCCTAATTATCTGGCACCTGTTCTGTTCCATTCTTTTTTTGTATTAAATCACCCTACTCGCCCACTCGTTCTCTATGTCTACTCGTGTGCCTCGATGAAAATATGCAATTTTTTTGAAGATAAGGATCGTTTGTTGGGAATCTTTCTTCTCAATGAGCTTGCTATTGCCAAAATCATACAGTTATTAAAACAAATAAACGACCGAAATACTTTCAGATTGGTGTGCAACTGAATACTAAAATAGAATGAAAGTTTAAATTTTTATCATTAACATTATGGAAAAATAATGAACTTTTGTCACATATAGCTAGTGTGTTTGAGAAGGTGACCTCTAGTATATATATATTATCTATATTATATCTTGTATATATATATATATAATATAATGTTAAATTGTATTAGAGTAAACTATATCATAAATATCTATTATTAGTATTCATATATATATAGGCTCTATAAGTTTCATAATTACAAACTATACTCTTCAAATTCTCCATTAAATCTATGCTTTTATATTTAATCTTTTTAAAACATTTTTTTTTTTTTTCAGCTCAATCCACCTTATGAACTTACCTTTCCTTCAGCGAATAGACAGGGAACAACTAATTAAAATAAATATGCTAATTTAGATTTCCTGTTGACTTACACAACCATAAAAACATCCACATGAATGGTCTCTTGTTTTTGCTTCATTCATATTCTCATTTCAGGTTTTGTTTTTCTTCAATCATCTGATTCCTGCTGTGGTGATTCTTGATCCAGGGACTGGTTGAGCCGTCAGCGCTCATGAATCTGATTTTTGTGTTGAAATACAAAGTCCAAAGGCAGTGTAAAATTACAGCATGTTCCGCCTCACCAGTTTTCTCCAGAACCATTACCCAACCCAAACCGTCCCCCCACCCCACGGTCCCAATCCCATTGAATCCGTCCCGTTATCATGAAAGGGTCAGGGGTGACAATGCCTCATGATGTGATATTGCGCCCTCCACATCTTCCAATAAATCCAGAAAAACAGAAAACAAGCAGCACTGTATCTGGAGCGGACTGTAAATTCAATAATTGTGTTAATCCGCGCTGTTGGCGGCTGTAAATCAACAACATCACTCCTACAATTCTCCCATCACCGACGCTTATTACAAGCAGTGACTACAGCGGATTGAAATAACATTCGTGTCCACGTTATTCATCATCATACGTGTGATTCGTCATATGTTTCGTCAGGGCGCGAGATTTACTGCTGATTCACACAAAAACACATGAATTATGGATTATTAGACAGGCGCGCACATTGAGCCTAAACAATTTCATAATTTACTGGTATATTTGAAACCGTTTTCAATTAACAGAGTTAGGAATTTCAATACATTAAATAGGATGAAGATTTAAAACCTAACAGGACTATTTTTATAGGTAACTAAAATACTCAATTGAAAAACTTTTTTTTTTTGTTGTTGCTTGAAAAACAAAAAAATAAAAGTGAAGAAATTAATTAAACAAATATTAGACAGGCAAGGCAAGATTCATTTTTAAATTAGATGAACGTGTTTCCGTAATTCTTAAAAATAAAATACAAATTATGCAACCTAACTGGACATGTTTAAAAAAAAAAAAAAAAGAAAAAAAAAAAAAGACCAAAACATAATTAAAATGACTAAACCTTGTTAAAATGAAACAGAAGGAGAGGAAATACAAACTAATCCAATAAATTAATAAACAAACATCGAATCTCAAGAACCTAATTTTTGTGTTTTTTTAGGTGTGGTTGTTGTTTGTTTTCCAAAACCAATAATTATTTAAGATTTGGATACAAAAAAAATGAAATAAATAATACGGTAGATTCAAAGTAAAGAATATGAGAGGAATTTTGCGATTTCAATTAATTTCCTTTTTTTTTTTTGGTGAATTTTATTCAAAAATATAACAAAATATATTTTGTTAATTAATTAATTTGCATTGATTTAAAAATTAAAACCCAACATTAAAAATAAACTCCCTTAACTCCAATTAAGTTTATTTTAATAAATCCATTTTAGATGCAAATACTTTGGGAAACTTTCTTCTAATTACACTTTTTGAAAAGTAATGATATAAACAAAAAAATAACTGAAATAATGCCACAAAAACATATTCCAAAAAATATAATTTTAGTTAATATTAATTTAAATGGAAATCCAAAATAAATTACTAAACATTAATAAATTAAAAATAAAAGAATCTTTTTTTTTTGTTTTATTTGTTGTTTTTTTTTGTGCTTATTTTAAAAGACTTATTTTTTAAGTCATCTTGAAGCCTCCTGACAACAGACTAATATGATTATATAATGAATACAGTGACTATATTCAGTATATTAACAACAAGCTCTTAATGCATTCAAAACTT
>NC_056579.1:1469170-1507923 GCF_018340385.1 Cyprinus carpio
TTTTATTATTTTGCAAAACTACTTATATATTTCTTCAAAAAAAAAGTATGTGTAGATATTTAGATTGCTTAAGATAATATCTTCTATACGCTAAGATTCCTTGTCCTGCTTCTTGTGTGCCCCTGGGTTTGTTCTTCAGGGTTTTTTTGACTGTTGTTTTGGGTGTGGGTCCCCACGTGGTGGGTGGTATTTACGTAATTTGCATTCAATATACTTTTGATCAATTATCATCTTTGCGTTACTGTACAAAAAATAAACTTTTGTTTTTTATTTTTCTGATTTTACTATTTATTCATATGGTTGTATGGCGCTTTTAAAACACTAAAGCAGAGGTCAAAAGCTGAATTCGCTTTCTACAGATCTGCTTCTTCGCTCATTAAAATGACTGAAGTTACCAAGTGTTACAAAAAATGTTTCTTCTTTTATTAACACTGGCTTAAACCAACATTTTCTGTTCTATGTGTGATCTAAAGGTGTGTTTGTTTCACACTAATATTAATTATTAAAGCAGCATTGATTATTCTGGACTTCATTATCTACAGAGGAGACTGTGGTTAAACAAATTAAAGAAGCGTCAGCATAATTTGGCGCTGGGTGTCTCTGGAGCTCGAGCTGAAATGAGTTTAACAGCCCTGGTGTAAATAATAGAACTCTCATTAAAGTCTGTTTTATTATTCCAGACGTGATCCAGCAGCAGATATAACATCATTTATCATCCTTTTAGGAACACTGGTGCTCCAGGGGACCTTTGACCTCCGAGCTGCGCTTCATATCATAAAGGGGTTACAGGAGGAGGAGGAGGAGAGAGAGAAACGGGCCTCGATCCGACCCACAATGCATTGCAGCTATTAATAAAAAACAAATGATCAAAGCGCTTCATCACAGACTCCTCCTCAAACATCAAGCATGTCACAGATCCAGGGTTATTTTAGCATCACTGATATATTATTAAAGGTTTTGTTAATATTTTTAAAATGGATTAACAATATTTAAAATATATTTTATTTTTATATTTTCGGTTTTCATTTTAATTTTAGTTAGCTTTATTAATTTTGTTGTTTGTTTTGTCATTTTTATTAGTTTTACTTTTTTGTGTCTACATAATTTTTATAAATTTTTATTACTATATTGTTATAGTTTTTGTTGATATTTCAATTGAATTAACAACATATACAATATATTTAATATTTATATTGTCTATAAAGTTACAACATTTTATTTATAAGATTTATTTAAATTTTTGTTAATTTTTTTAAATGAATTAACAACATATAAAATATATTTCATTTTTATATTTTGTTTTCACTTTAATTTTAGTCATTTTATATACATATACACACACACACACACTTACATAATTTGTATACATTTTTATTACTATACTGTTATAGTTTTTGTTAATATTTTAAATGAATGAACAATATATAAAATACATTTCCTCTTTGTATTGTCCATAAAGTATTATTACATTTATTAATTAGTTAGAAAAATAAAACAAAATAAAATATTTATATTATATTTATTATTTTTCAGCTAGTTTCAGCTAATGTATTTTGTATATTGTTAATTAATTTAAAATATTAACAGAAAACTATAACAATATAATAATAAAAATATTATAAAAATATATATATATATATATATATATATATATATATATATATATATATATATATAACTAATAAAAATGACAAAAACAACAAAATTACTAAATCTCTAACTAAAATAAAAGTGAAAACAGTTATTTAGAAAATATTTACATGTAGTTACATGTCTATATTTACATTCATATAATTTATATTATAAATAAATATATGTAATATATAAATGTAACATTTTTCTTAAATATATACATGCATATGTGTGTATTTACATATACAGCACACACACACATATATTATGCAAACAAAAACTTTTATTTTTGGATGCAATTAAACACGATTCATGATTTGACGGCACTAATTAAAATATTAAAATGAAGTGAAAACACATTAAAATTTATAAATAAAATTTTAATGAAAACTATAAAAAAAATCAATTATCTCAATGATCCTAAACGAATACACACATGATGAGTGGAGGAGGAACTAAACGACACAAAACAGTAAAGCCATCAGCATTATAAGATGAAACTAAAGCAATCAGGTCACGAAGTTTCCTCAGTTTGAGAGAGTCATCGTCTCCTCCTCAGAGCTCAGATTGATTTATTTCATGAGCCGCTCTCTTCAGGGCTTTATAAATATAATCCACACCTGAGAACGGCCCGGGGCTTTGATGATCTGAATAAAAACCGTCCCTCTGGTGGAGAAGCCACTAATTTGTCTCCTCGCAGCTCTGAAGTGGAGTGAAATGGAAATGTGTGTCCAAGGAGAGGCAGACTGGGACTTCATTTAAATAACTATTGTGCCTGCTGCTGATGCCACCAGCTGAGATTGTATAATCTAATGATATCTTTAGCAACTCCTGCTGCTGCAGAACCAGAGTCAGCCGTCACAGGCCTGAGGAAAGTTTAGACAGAGAAGCAACGGCCTGATTCACGGACAAAATGCTTCAGATGCAGTGCAAAAACAAATGATTCCTTTTAACTGAATCTTTCAAATGATTCTTATTGCATTCATGACTTCATGTCGTCTGTAGCATGCATACTTGGTGTAATTTACACTAGCTTTCTCTGCATATAATACCTGGATGACCTATTGTGAACTACAACTAAAGTGATAAAAAAAAATCATTAATTGAAATAAAATAAAATATAAATGTTATATTAAAAACAACAAAAACATAACTGAAATTTAAAAACTAAGTTTTAAACTAAACTTGAAATGAAAACAGAAAATATACAAATAAAAACCCTCTAATAAAAATATTCTATTTCCAATAAAAATACTTTTTCAAATATTAGTAAAAACTATAGTAGTATCGCAATTAAAACAAACTTGAAAAACTTAAAAACAACATTAACTTTAAGCTGAAGTACTAAAATTAATCAAACTAAAAACTAAAGAAATAAAGCTAAATAGAAACTAAAACTAATACAAAAGCACATAATAAAATTACTAAACCTTAAAATAATTTAAAAACATACATTCAAAGTATTAATATTTTACCAAAGCACTGAAATTACTAAAAGTAAAATTGAAATAAAAAATAAACTAGAGAGTTTAAATATATTTTTAAACAAAAATAAATAAATAAATAAATAATAATAATAATAATAATAATAATAATAATAATAATAATAATACAAGGGACAAAAGCACATGACAAAATTACAAAAATTTTAACTAAAAATATAAATACAAAGGCTGATTCAAAATACTAATAAATACTATAACATTACACATATAATACCAAAATAACAGTTTGGACATAAAACTGTGGCTCATGTTCATAAACAACACAAAGTGTGCCAAATACACTTTATATAATTCAGAAAATTAAGTAAGAAAGTTCAGTAAATTTAAATGGGTTTAAATCATTTATAAGATTTAGTTCAAAAGAATTGCATTTTTGCACTCATTAAAGTTCAGTAAAACAAATGATTTTATTTAAGTGAATATTTTTAAATGATCAGAAGTGTTTTATAGCTGATTCCGTTATGTGTGAAACTATACTTATAAAACATTTTATAAATTATATAAATTATTTAAAACATTGCACTGAATAATTAAACCGATATAACAACTTTTGGACTTTTAAGGACTTATAATAATAATTTATAATATTAAAATTGCAATACTGTAATATTTATAATATTGCAATCATAATATAGTATTACATTATGAATAATTATTATATTTTATATTATATTATTTTATATTATATTATATTATATTATATTATATTATTTTAAAATGCACTGAATATTTAAACCAAAATAAAAAAATAGGCTTTTTGTTTTAATTTTTTTATAATATAATTCCAATATTATAATACTTATAATTACATAATATAATAAAGTTAAAATATAGTTAATTTAATAATATATATTAAATTATAATTAGATTTAGTTCAGATCAAATGTTAGAGATAAGTTAACTGCATTTTAGGTTCCTGATGTTTGTGTCTCCAGAAGATGCTGGTGAGGAAAAATGGGACCAAAAAAAAAAAAAAACCTCAAAAAGCAAGAATATCATTACCTAATAATTTCCATGCAAGCAATTACTGCTGCGCCGGTGAGCTGAAGATAACTTTCTCTCATTAGCATGCTAATGTGCAAACAGCAGGGTGTGTTGGATCTTCAACACTTTACGATTCACCTCATTACACATTAATGAGATTTAAAAGTGAAGGCAAAATAAAAATAACTTGTCTTTGTGAAGTCAGAGGGACACGTTTGAATCATTAGCAGGGTGAGTCGCTTCAGACACAAGGATTTCAGGCTCACATCTCTTACCCGGGTGAGGTGTATGGCGGCCCTGAGGCGTCACAGAGCAGCCCATGAAGCCCACGAACTGCAGATCCGGACAGTTCTCCGCAAACGCCTGCACCGACTTATCTGTCACCTGACAAACACAAAGGAGTAAAACACATCAAAACAATGTCTACATTTTACAAAGATTATGCATGCATATGTTTTCCCTGCGACTCGCACTTGAACCAGTTCTGGTAAAAAAAAAAAAAAAAAAAAAAAAGAAAAAGAAGTCTCATTTCAAACAGGGGTGATGGAGGTGTTGTCTTGAAAAAAAGCTAAAATGTAATTACATTTTATATATATATATATATATATATATATATATATATATATATATATATATATATATATATATGTATATTTGTTATATATATATATTGTGTGTGTGTGTGTCTGGAGCACAAAAGCAGTCTTTAAGTCGCTAAACAGGGTATATTTGTAGCAATAGACAACAATACATTGTTTGAATCAAAATTATACACTTTTCTTTTATGACAAAAATCATGAGGATATTAAGTAAAGATCATGTTCCAGGAAGATATTTAGTAAATTTCCTACCATAAATATATCAAAACTTAATTTTTGATTTGCATTGCTAAGAACTTTATTTGAACAACTTTAAAGGTGATTTTCTCAATATTTAGATTTTTTTGCACACTCAGATTCCAGATTTTCAAATAGTTGTATCTCAGACAAAGATTGTCCTCCTAACAAACCATACATCAATGGAGAGATTATATATTCAACTTTAATATGATGTATACATCTCAATTTCGAAAAATTGATAGTTTTGTGGTCCAGGGTCACACACACACACACACACAATGTATACATCTCAATTTCGAAAATAATATATATACAGATATGGAATGTCAAAAAAAAACAACTTGCATGGCAGAAAAACACTCACAAAAAATTTAATATCATTTGATGTCATTGGAGTTTGAATAAACGTGAAACATTCATGTGTACCAATTAGCGTCTATCTTCCATTAGGTGCGCCTTAATACATTCAACAAGGAAAATTAACAAATCACTTCAGAGGAGAAGATGACACAATATACATGCAATTAGTGAAAAAGAAGATAGAACATGAATTACACAAAATTAGGCATCTTTATAGACTTAAGATATATTGTTAATATTAAAATTGCCAATGTGATATGTCAGTTATGTGATGTTATATGTTGTTATGGGATGTTAAAAGTTATGTGTTGAGGTTATGTTTTTTTTTTTTGTTTGAAAGTTTTTGTTTTTATTTTGTTGATTGTGTTTGTTTATGACGAATTTTTTTTTTTTGGATTTTTTTTTTTTTTTTGTTTTTTTTTTTTTTTGTTTTATTATGTTTTGTTCTTTTTTTTTTGTTTAATTACTTTTTTTTTTTTTTTTTTTTTTTTTTGGTTTTTATTTTTTTTATTGTTTTTTTTGGTGTTTTAATTTATGTTTTTTTTTTTGTTTTTTTTTTTTTTGTTTTTTTTTTTTTTTTTTGGATTTTTTTGTTTCTTAAAATTTTAATTATTTAATTTTTTTTTTTTTTAAAATTTTTTTTATTTTTTTTTTTGAATTTTTTTTATTTTGTTTTTATGAGTGTTTTTTTTAAAAATAATAACTTTTTTTTTAAAAAGAAACATAGAATGGTTATGTTTTTTTTTTGTATTTTTCTATTAATAACAAATTGATATATTGGCTATAATAATTTATAAATTAATTTTTAATAATAAAAACTAATTTTTTTTTCTTCTCGTTCAATATTATGTTTTATATTTATAAAATTTTGTTGATGTTTGATAATTTTAAAATTGTTGTTTTTTGTTATTTTATGTGATTGTATTAAATTGTTGGTTAATTTTTTTTTGTTTTTTGTTTTTTTATTTTATTTTTTGTTAATTTATTTTTTTATTTTATTTAAATTTTTTTTTTTTTTTTTTTTTTTTTTTAGTTTTGTTTTTTGTTTTTTTTTTTTTTTTTTTTTTTTTTTTTTTAGTTTTGTTTTTTGTTTTTGTTTTTTTTTTTTTTTTTTTTTTTTTTTTTTTTTTTTTTTTTTTTTTTTTTTAAATTTTTTTTTTATTTTTTTCTTTAAAAGCTGAAAAAAAAGGTATGTTAAAATGATTTTATTATATGCTATGTTATGTGTTGTGTTATGTGTTATGTTGAGTTATATTCTGTTATGTTGTGTGATGTTATGTGATGTTATATATGTTATATGTTATATGTTGTGTTTTGTTATGTTATGTTATGTTTAATGTTATATGTTGTGTTATGTTTTTTGTTAAGTTCTATGTTATGTTATGTTATGTTATGTTATATGTTATGTTATGTTATGTTATAAACCTTTTTTAATATAGCACTGAATAATTAAACTGGCATCCTTTGGACTTTCATAGACTTTAAAATGCAATATTTATATTCAAGTTTATATTAAAACTGCAATATTATAATTTCTATAATATTGCAATTATAATATTGTATTATGTGTAATTTTATTATAATATAATATAATATTTTATATTATATTATTGCACTGAATAATTAAAACAATACAACAACTTTTGGACTTTAATGGACTGAAATTCTAATATTTTTATTATAATTGCAATATTAAAATATTATATTTAGCACATTATATATTATAAATATTCATAAAATATCACATCACACTGAATCATTAAATAAATGTAACAGCTTAGGAAATCTCTCCTCACTTTGACCTCTGACATTTGACCTCAGGCACAAAAGAAAGATGCATTTAATCAAATTCTCCGGGCGATAAAGTTGAAACAAATCAAATCTGTGCTGATCAAACAGAGCTGATGATTACGCGACTAATGGCTGAACAAACTCAATAAGAGAAGCGGTGATCTCAAGCGGGACGCCCTCTCCAATCACCGCCGGGTCAGAGGTCAAGCCGCTCACCCGTCCACACTGTCCTTAGTGCTTAAAAGCGAGGATTCACAGCACACTTTCTCTGAAAAAACACGAGTGGAATTTCAAGCCGTATATCATGTGGCTTTGTGCTACCCTGGATCTTAAAAGGTCATCTGGGCAAGAGCGTGAGTGAGATGGAGGAGTGCGGCTGAGGAATTACACCAGCGGCTCATCCATCCTACGACTCTCTCACAGATATCAGAGGAACGTGGAGCTTCTAGAAGCTTCTCCTGCTGTCTCTCAAGTGACCCCTGCAGGGACAGATTCATCCATCTGGACCGATGGGACGGGAATCTGCTCAGACACTCAGGACTGGGGCTGCATGTTGAGACCAATTCATCGATTCCATTCTAATTTTATTCTCAAGCATGCAATTACAGATTGAAAAAATAAGGAAAGAATTATTTGCAGTGGTACATCATTTTTATGACCGCGTGATGAGCTTTTATATTACTGTAAATGATAGGAACTAGAGGGAAATCAATAGTGTAATAATGCAAAAAAAATGCATTATCAATAAACCTATGCACTGGCTTCATTTTCTTTATGCAACAGATAATTTCTGATGTCTTTTGATTCTGAGTGACATTTCTTTTATACCTGGCGCATACATATTTCGCCAATAAATTTAAAAAACAATAATGGAAATAAACAAAATTTACTGATGCATTACATAGAATGATCTTGGATGATATGTTTGTCACAAAACTGTGCACAACAAGTCAAAAATCAGCCATCTGTCCTTTTACATTATTATTTGAACCGTTGCAAACTGACAGAATTTGAAACTGTGAAAATTTTTTTATTTTAAAGTGTAAAAGAGCAAGGGTTTTTGTGTGGGGCGTTACATTATAACAATGTTTCATTCTGTTTTGGTTAATGCACACATTAATAAAACCTTTCGTTGCGTGCAAAACTAAATTATCAACTAAATATTGGCCTAATTTTCTTTTGCATTTAATTTTGGGCTGACATTTTTGCTTGACAGGTTTGGTGAAGTTATGAAGCTCTTCAGAACAAAAGAAAAGCAAACATAAATTATGGTAACACTTTACAATAGGTTCCATAATGTAGTAGCTTAACATAACATGAACAAACAATGAACAATATATTACAGTATTTATTAATGTTAGTAAATGAAAACACAGTCGTTCATTGTTAGCTCATATTAATTCACAGTGCATTAACTAATGTTAACAAGCACAACTTTTGATTTTAATAATGCATAAGTAAATGTTAAAAATTAACATTAAGATTAATAAATGCTGTAGAAGACTAACTGAAGTAGTTAACTAATGAACCTTATTATTTTCATTTAATTTCATTTTTGATTCATTGAAATTAGCATAATATGCAGTATAAATATTTTGCCAATGCAATTATTTATAAAATAATAAAAATAAAATAATAATTTTCGCTGATCACTGATGCATTACATTAATAATGGTTGTTTTAGTTTTTGCAGGGAGGGAAATGTATTTTATAATCACTAAAATTATGCAAAATTGCAATCAATGCAAATGATCAATGATCCCAAATACTGGCTTCATTTTCTTTATGCTAAATATAATATATTATTTCTTCCTTTTGATTTTGGGGTGACGTTTCGTGGCAGGTTTTGTGCGATTCTCAACACTCAGAACAAAGAACACGCTACAGCAGCAAGATTCACAAAAGAAGAGAAATAAAGAGCTAGAGGAGGGAGAAACGTGTCAGAAAAAGCAGATGGACTTAAAACCTTATTAAGACAGACTCAGAACAACGAATCTGAATATTGCACATGCAGTGCTATGAGCGAGAGACATCGAGCGACAGAACGATCGGTTCACAAACAGCTCCTCTGACGATGCTTCTTCCTGATTCCAGAAGCACTCCACCCATTCATCCTCATTACTTTAATTTGGGCTCGAAACAAGAAGCCGTTCTAACAGCCAATTTACTGCTGCAAATATGGGTCTCTAAAGCGTCCACAGCAGGGCAACAAAAGCGCTGATCATCCGTTTTCAGATGCACTTCTTGTCGCCACCCGCCACGCAGAAAGGCATTATGGGAGGTGGGAATAAAGAGGGGTGCGTGAGAGCAGAGCTTTATCAATGAGATGTACGCGGGTCAGCGGGACGCTCATCAATCTGGCTAATTGTGTGAGATTCAGGTGTTTAGAGTGTCATTTACCAGACTGATGGGGAATCACAGGGGAACCTATAGACCTGAAAAGAGCACAACTAGTCCATATGCTGCATGCAGAGCCTCAGATAGAGTCACACGCTTCCTAAAACAGACCTGCTGTGAACAAAGACGGACACTCTGAGCGTTTCACCTCCTTCTCTACATACTCCTTTTATCTGTTTACGTAATAGGGGCACAATGTTAATGAACATCATCATGAAATAGAAAATGGAAAATACAAAATGTAGCAACATTCATGGGTTGATGAAAAACTAATATCAATTAAATAATAAAAATTATATTAATTTTTAATAAAATGAAGCAATTACTAAAAATACATAACTTTAAACAAATATATTTTGTTTGTTGTCCTGCCTGTAAAAACTGAGGATTAAACAACATCGCTTAAAAAAAAAAACGAAATAATAATTAAGTATAAAAAAGAAAAAAAAGAAAAAAGTATAAAACTTACACAACAAATAAAAAAAAAAATAAAAAAATATATATACTTATATTCTATTTTCATTATTATAATATATATATATATATTATAAATATATATAATATTATATATATGATACATTCAGATATTTATTTTCTTATTTAAATATTTATATTTATATATATATTTATATAATTTATATCTATATTAATTTTAATGAAATAGAAACATAAGAATACATTTTAATTGTTATTTAAAATTTGTTTATGTTCTATTTATATTACATATTATTTTTTCTAATCATTAATAAGAGGTTTTGTTGATAATGATAGTCATGGAACATGGTTTTTTGTTTTTTTAGTAAAGAGTTCTGCTAAAAAACACAATCCCATGGGGGGTGTGTGAGAGAGAGAGTGAGAGGTTTGTGTGTGGAATATGAGAGAGAGTGGGGGGAGAGTGAGCGTGTGTTTTGGGTGGGGTGTGAGAAAAGAGAGAAGAGAGAGGAGTTTTGTTTGGAGAGAGAGAGTGTGTGGGTTGTGTGTGAGAAGGGGAGAGAGGGGGTGTGTTGTGGGAGAGAGAGAGAGAGGGGAGAGGAGAGAGAGGTGTGTGGTGTGTGGGAGGAGAGGAAGTGGGTGTTTTGTTTTGTGTTTTTGGGGTGTGTGTGTGTGGGGTGTGGGGGAGAGAGAGAGTGAGAGGGGGTGTGTGTGTGTATATGACGGAGAGAGGGAGGGGTGGGGAGTGTGTGTGTGTGTGTTGTGGGTGGTGGTGTGTGTGTGTGTTTTGTGTGTGGGGGAAATTTTGAGGAGAGAGGGGGAAAGAGGGGGGTGTGTGTGTGTGTGGGGTGGATATGGAGGAGGAGGGGAGGGGAGAGTGGTGCGTGTGTGTGTAAACAGGGTCAGTGGGGAAGTGTGCGGGGGCGTTCATTAGTCGATTTTGGGGTCTTTTCCCGTCAGCACAGGGGTTTTCCCCCCGAGGGGGCAAACACACCCACTCCCAGGGGGAAAATTTTATAAATTTAAACCGGGCACAGCGAAATTAACACATCGCATTCAGAGCGTTGTCTCTCCAAAAACAGCCCCCCGAGGTCACGGACCTTAACATATTTGATTAGGGAAGATTTAATTTCCCAAAAAAAAAAATATAGATTATATTATAAAATCAGAATAAAAGTGTTTAAATAAAAAAAGGGATTAAAACAGAGTGGGCCCCGCTGAGCTTTTTAAATAAGGGGTGTAATTGTAAAAGGGGTTTACTCACTACAAAAACAAAGAGTGAATCTTTAGGGCTCAATCAAAATAAGTTTAATTTCACAAATTCTTCTTTTTTTTAATGGTTAAATTAAATTTGAAAAAAAAAAAAACCATGCCAAATTCTTTGATATCATAAAACTTATTAATTTACAAAAAATTTTAAAAAATTTAAAAAAACCATTTTTAGTCCTATAAAATCATTTCATTATTTATTTTTTTTTTCTGTTTTTTTTTTAAAAAATTCCCTTTTCCCCCTTTTTATTTTTTCGTACCTGTTTTAATGGTTAAATTAAACCTTTTTAATAATAAAAGGGCATGCCCAATCGACGAATTCAAAAACCCCTTTTAAATAATTTCAAACATTTTTATAAAAAAAAGTGCACTATAAAATTTTGTTTTTTTTTATTTTCAAAAATTTTCAGGTGCTCTTTTTTTTTTTTGGGGGATTAAAAAATTTAAAATCCCAAAATTTTTTAATAAAACGGTGGTAATCAAATGAGGGCAAAAAAACAAAACATTTTAATTAAAAAAAAATTATGATTTATTATTTTTTCTTTATTTATTTTCCCTAAAAAAAGATTCATTTAAATTAGAAGACGAAAGAAATAAATTTACCCCCAAGGTTTAGGGGCAAAATGAGGGTGAGAAATTAGGACAAGAATCTTTTTGGGGTGGAATTTTTACGATAAAAAAAATTTTTAAAAAAATCAAATTTTTATTTTTTTTTTTAGGAAATTTTAAAAGGTTTTTAAACTTTTTTCAGACTCAGTTCAAGCAACCCAAAAATTTAAAATGTTTTAATTTTAGTTTTTTTTAAAAATTTAATTAAAAAAAAATAGAGAAAAAAATTTAAATTTTAAATTTTATTTTAAATTTAAATTTTAAAAAATTAATTAATTTTTTTTTACAATTAAAAACTGGGAATATATAGATCCATTTTAAATTTTAAATTTTAAATTTTTTTTTAATGGTCCTGCAGGATGTAAATGAATTTAAAAAAGTCCAAAAATTTCACCCCCCTTCTTCTCACTTAAATTGGTTAAAAAAAAAAAAAAGAACTGCAATTTTTCACTGTAAAAAAAAAAAATAAGAAATAAGAAAAACCCCCCTTTTAAAAATTTACAAAGTAAAACTACAATCCCTAAAAATTTAGGGTTTGTCTTAAACTTTTTATAATTATAATTAAAAAAAAAAAATAAAAGCAAAAAATTTTTTTAAAATTTTTACAAAAATAAATAAAAAAAAGAAAAAAAAGAATTTTTACATTAAAACTCTAAAAATTAAACAGCAATTTTGAGGCTTTCTTTTTTTTTAAAAAAATTAAAAACCACCCGAAATTTATTTTGCCCGAAAAACGCAAAAAGCCTAAAAGCTTCTTTGTTTGGAAAAGTGCAAAAAATTCATTTTTTCAAAACAAAAATAAATTACTTTTTACAGGGGGATTTTTTTAAAAAACCCGGCCCCTTTTTGGGGTTTCGGGGCACAAAATCGTCCTGCTCCCAGTGCAGCTCTTTTAGTTTTCCCCCTTTGGGAAAAGGACTTCAGAAAGGACAAAGACAAGATTTGACAAAAAAAAATTCCGCCATTAGGGGCTTTGTAAAAAGGAAACCCTCAGTGGGGGACGTTTGGCCCCGGACAGACTTTCTGATCCGTGTGGAAAGGTCGGGTAAACGTCAAAACCCCCAGTAAAAATTGGACAAAAATTTACGTTAGTTTGTGTCACTCTTCCTCGGGAACGTTCATCTTTTAAATTGACAAGAGGAAAAATTGATTCATTTTCTCACGAGAAAACCAAAATTTTCCCTTTAAAATCGATAAATTTCTAAAGGATCATTTTTTCGAAAGCAGCAGTAAATTAAAAAAACCCGCTTGCTCTTAAACACGGGGTTGTAAATCATCAAATTTTTTACCAACCCCACTTCTTTTTTAAAAAGGAAAAATTTTCCACTTACTTTTTATTTTTTAAATTTTTTTTAAAATCCCATTATTCCCATTTTTAATTTAATTTAATTTTACTTTTTGGTACATTTTTTGGGTTTAATATTCTTTTTTAATTTTTTTCTTTTTTTTAAATTTTTATTTAATTATATTATTTTTTTTTTATTTTTAATTGGAAAAATTTTTTAAATTTTAAATTAAAAAATTTTTTAAAAATTGCTATTATTTTGCACTTAAAATTTCCTTTTAAGTTCATGCAAACTTATTTTGTTTTAAAAATTTTTTTACTAAATTTTTAATTAATTTTTAATGTAAAATAATAAATTAATTTATTTCTTTTAATTTTTATTTTAAACGTTTTTTTGTTGCTTTTCCCAATTTTTTTTAAAATTTTTTTACACTTTTTTTAATTTTTTTTAATGTAATTTTAAACTTAATTTAAGGGAATGTTTAGTTTAATTTAATTTAAATGGTCCAGTGATAAATAACTTTTAAAAGTACAAAAAATCCACATTTAAATCTAAATTGATACAAAGGTTTAAAAAACCCTACTTTTCATTCTAAATAATTAAAAAATGATTGAAAACACCACAGGGCATCATTTTCCCCAAAAAAAAAACTGGACATTTATTATTTGATTTTTCTCAAAACTGCATGTGATGGGTTTGTATTCGGGTTTGGTGGGGGTTCAGGTTTTTTAAACCCGAGTGGAAAACGAACAAGTTTTGAATCCCATCATTAAAAAACATGAATCACTGAAGCAAACGGTCACAAAAAGCAATGCACGTTTTCTGAATTTATTCTTTTTAAATTTTACTGGGGTTTACAGAGGTAAAACCCGTGGGGAGCTTTTAAAAGGGATAAACCCGTGCTCTGTCCACGGCCTCGAAAAATATTGCTGGGGGGATTAAGTGGGGACACTTGGGGATGGGGGCGAGGGGAAGTAAAAAACTGTCCTTTTGATTGTCTGAGCGCTGAAGCGTAGGGCCGTTTTTCAATTTCCGGTGCTTTTGATAAAACAGCGGGAAAGAAATTTTGGTGTTTAATTTTAAAACACACACACACAAAGAGGAGGAAAAGGGCTGGCCCTTTTCCGAAACACAACTCTAACCCAGAGGGGTTAAAAAACAAAAACCCCACACAAAAACCCCAAAGAAAAGGGGGCACACCCCCCGTCACTGCACAGGGGGAAAAAACACTGCAGAGGGATGGGGGGAAAAAACCAAAATGGGTTTGGCTTTTTTGGTGCCTTTTTTCATGCCCCAGTTTCACTTTTGGAACTTTTGGGGGCACTTAAAGGGCCATTTCACCCAAAAAACGGGGACCCCTAGAATATCTGCAAACAACTTTTAAAAAAACAACAATGCCAAAATCGATTTAATTTTAGTTCAAAAAAGGGGAAATTTTCCCCTCTAAAATGTGGAATGTTTGCAAATTTGAAAAGATATTAATATTTTAAAAAAAAAAAACCCTACATGAAAAATGAGTTTTGCTATAATAAAAAATGAAACCAAATAAAATTTTAAAAATTTCCTTTTGAATTTAAGATTGCTTTTTTTATTTTTTACAAATAAAAGTTTTTTATAGTAATATTAAAAAATTTATTTAAATTTTCAAAAAAAAAACAAAAAAATTTTTTATAATTTTATAAATATAAAAATATTTAATTTTTACATTTTTTTCTAAAAAAATATAAAAAATTTTTATATTATATAAAAAAATTTAAATACTTTCTCCCCTCTCTCCTATATTTTTATATATTTAATTTATAAATAAAAAATTTTGCTAAAAAAATTACTTTGTTTTAAATTTTTTAATATTTTTAAAAATTAAAATTAAAATATTTATATTTTATATATATATTATATATATAAATATAATTTTAATATAACTTTTAAAAACCCTTTTTTTGATTACTTTTTAAAAGCCCCCCCGGGTGAACTGAAAAAGTTTAATAAATCAGCTGATTAGACATGTTTTTTGATGATTAACAAAAAACCCCATTTAACACAAAACCCGAAAAATTTAAAAAATAGAAAACAGAAAAAAGAAACTGAAAAAACTAAATTTGAGGGGGGAAAAATAACATGTTTTTCATACAAAACCCAAATTTGGGGGCTCTTTTTATTCACCCTCATGCCCCTTTTCGAATCTTTTTGGGAGGGTGTTTCAAAATGTTTTTTAAACTAAAGAAGGGCCCAGCTTTACCCAAATTCATGTCAGGGTAGGGGTAAACTGCTGACCAAAGTCTAAAAATATATTTTATTCGGTTCCTCACACAAAGAGTATATGATTTCATGTTTAAATTTTTTCCCAGTTTGGGAAAATTTCTAAATCAGCGTCTTGTTTGCGAAACAGATGCTCGGACTTTCCCTACTCCAGTGAAGCACAAAATGTCAAAGGTTTGGAACAACCCCCATGAGGGCCAGCTTTCCTTTCCCCTGAAATAGCCTTGAAAAAATGCAAAATGTATGTAAAAAAGCACAACACTCCCCCAAAAAATCAGTAATTCAGTTTTTTGTTTTATGCAGAGTGCCGGGGGTGGAGCCCCTTGACCCCCCCGGCCCCACGGGGGTCTGAAAACCCCTTTAAAGGTTTTGACCCGCAGGGGGCTGGGGGCCCCAAGTAAAGCTCCTGCCCCCAAAGGAAAGGGACAGCCGACCCACATTCAGAGTGAAAACCCCCCCCCAGCTTTCGTCTTTTTTATAGAAGTTCTCTGAAGGGACCGGGCTGTCTTCAAAAAAGTTTCGATGGCATTTTTTTTTTATTGAAAAATTTGCCCCCTTCTTTTTTTAAAGCCGTTCCCAGGGTAACCGCTATTTATCACTTCAGAGCGTTTCCTGCTGGAAAGGCAAAAATTTGATTTGTAATAAAACCCCCTTTCCATTTTTTGTTGTTGGTAAATTTTTTTTTTTCTGCGGGGACTCGGAGCTTTTTTCCCACCCCCTTTTTTTTCTGACTGAAGCACATCTGTTTCAGTCTATAAGAATAATCAGCCTACACTAGCAGTCAAAGTTTTTGAACAGTAAGATTTTTAATGTTTTTTGTGAAGATGATCTTCCGCTCACCAAGACGCTTATTTGATCCAAAATACAGCAAAAACAGTAAAAATGTTGAAAAGCAGTGTTACATTTTATAACCGCTGTTTTCCTATGTGAATCTCTGTTAAACTGTAATGGATTTCTGTTGAGCTGCAGCTGTATTTCCAGCTCATTACTCCGATTTCAGTGTCAGAATGATCTTCACAATCATTCTATCTGAATATTTACTGATTATCACTATTTCCAACAGTTGAGTAATTTTTTTGATGAAGAAAGATCCAAAGATCAGCATTTACTGAAAATAAAAGCATTTGTAACACTATTCCATTCAAAAGCTTGGAGTCATTATCTTTGATTATTGTTTATTTTTTAAGGAAGAAATTAGAGAAATTAAAACCTTTATTAGCACGCATGCTTTAAAATTGATCAAAAGTGCCTGATAAGGCTTACAATGTTACCAAATCATATTCTACTTTCAGATAATAGTGTTCAAACAGGACATCAATTAGATCGTACGGCCCGAATTAAGAAATATATTGTGATATAAATTTTTTCCATATCATCCAAGCCCTACGCTGAAACTACCCTCAAAAACAACCCCGACACTCCAACACAATAAACCAACACAACATATTCACAATGATAGTTACTTAATGTGAATGAGTAGTACTACTACTAAGCAAAATTCTATTAAAACATATTTAACAAAAAAAAAAATCTCAAATTTTTCTTCCATGGTTTTAATTTTAATATGCTAAATAGTATAGTGAACACATAGACTGTATATACACAAACTACCGATTTACTACCTATATATATACTATGATTAAACTTTTTTATTATAGCAAAATCCAGTTAATTACAGGGGTTTGCTTTATTTTCAAATTTAATTTAAACCATTAAAATAGACTCCACACGAATTTGACAAAAATAAAACAGATCATGAGAAAAAAATTAGTGGCCCTTAAAATTTTATTTTATTTAAACTTGTTTTAAAACTATAGGTTATTAAACGTATGTGTTTTAGTCTTTATCACTGGGATGTGTAAGTTGCTGACTGATTACAATACCGCTACATAAACAAAAACTGTGTCCATCTTCAATTTCTGGCTGCAAAGCATATAAACAAAGTGTGATTATTTTAAAGGGGGCTTATTTTTTTCTATCCCACATCTAGTAATTAATCACTGCTTTTTCCATCAATCAATACACAATTATCTCAAAATTCACTGCAAATTTCTGAAAAACATAAAATGTGCTCTGCTGGCTTCTGCTAATCAGTGATTTGGAGACCCAAGAATGAGGAAAACTGACGCTGAAATGATGCATCAGTTTGTTGTAGGCATACACTAAAAACTAAAGTCAAAACAGTGATTTTTAAAAAAACGAGACTCACACAAATACATGTCAATTAAAACGCATAATTTCACTGCAGTGTGAGACGACTTGTGTGTTGTTCTGAATTGTTCTCCACTATCCACCCTTCATGAATTATGTACAGGCTTCAAAATTCAATTCCCCCCCCACAACTGAGTGAAAAAAGCCTCAGAAATGAATGACTCCTGGCCAGGACGCTCAGGACGCCGGCCCCAAATCTGAGCCACAGACACACCTTTCAACCGTAAATCCAGGATCCTGAAGATCTGGCGTGGATGTGTTGGTCTCGTGAGACACGTATCTGCTCAGACATGCACGATGGATTGATTTAAAAACAGCTTGAAGCAAATGCAGAACGGCACTTTCTGTGTTTGCACAGCTCCGATCCGCTCACCAAACCTCAATCGTCACAGCTGTAATTGACTGAAGTGACCACCAGCAGAAGACATCTATAATAATCCCATTGAATTATTCTTCAATTATTCCATTGGGAGTCATGCATTATGCATAAAAATGATGATGAATCTGCTTTGATCAGCATAAATGCTACTTCCTAATTGTTTTAAAAGAAGTATAAACAAAATGCCTGGTAGACCCTTGAGAAATTATGCTAAGGCCAAAATATTACACTGAAATAAAATAAAATAAAAATAAAATAAAATAAAATAAAATAAAATAAAATAAAATAAAATAAATAAAATAATCTTGTTTTTAAAAAAGTTTAAAAAAAATAGTATTGAAATATTTTCCAATGAGCCCTAAATAATATCCAAATACTGTTGGATAAATGTGCTAAATTACGTATAAAGTTTGATACTTCAGTATTGCATTGGCATGATCTTTGTATATTTATACTTTAAAAGGAAACTAATGTAAAACTCAACATTATTTATCAGAAGACAAAACCAATATATTATTAACATGATTGAAAAACAGCTTACAGCGTGTTGAAACAAAAAAAATGACTTTCTAAATGTTTTAAAAAGAAATATAATAAAAATACATGTGACTTGAGAAATGATGAAAAAATAGTTATATATTAATAAAATGTTCAAGAATGAAAAAAAAACCAAAAATGTATTATGTATCTTTATAATTAAAGGGAGGGAATAAATTAAAAAAAAAAAACATTATTTACCCACAAGACAAACCATACTCATATTGAGCTGAAATGTCGAGGTTTTTTTTAAACTCTTTTCCACACTATTCTAACAGTCTGGCCAGCATAAGCCTGATCCTAATGAGAGTGTGAAACGGTCAATTGTTTACTAATTACTACTCTGTGGTCATTATGATTAAAGTGAGCTGATCTCATCAGTCTGAGGAAGGATCTCGGTTCTCTTTAATAGCAGCGGCTGCAGGTTATTAGCGCTTGAACAACTTTTGGCCCCAGTGCTTTGTCTCATTGCTCAACAGCAATTGCTCCCCAATTAGGGAGGATAACGGTATTTTAAGTGAGCGAAGACAAGGACGGAGCTCATTACGGCTGCGATCACGTCCACACTGCCACATTAAAACACTTACTGAGACACCAGGATTCAATCTCATTTCAAGAAGCTCAAGAAAGACTCACAAACCGTCTCAAACTCACAATTTGAATCGGTCTGATGACTACAGTGTTAACAGTGGAGTCTGAATCATGAATAAACAACTCTCTAACTGATTCACTCTAATGAATCAGTCAAAAAGACTCACAAACAGCCTCAAATTCACCATTTGAATGAACAAATACGCTCTAAACGATTCTTTGAAACAAATCTGTCAAAAAGACTCACAAACAGGTCTCAAACTCACAATTTGAAAATGTCTGATGACTACAGTTGAACAGTGAGTCTGAATCATGAATAGATGACTCTCTAACTGATTCACTGTAATGAACCAGTCAAAAAGACTCACAAAGAGTCTCAAACTCATAATTTGAATCGGTCCTGATGACTACAGTGTGAACAGTGAAGGTTGACGATCTTCTTACAAATGAGATCTTTAACTGATTCATTGTAATGAATCAGTCAAAAAGACTCACAAAGAGTCTCAAAAATCAAAATTTGAATGAACACAAATGTCTCTCCAACCGATTCCTTGTAACTGAATCAGTCAAAAGATTCACAAACAGTCTTAAACTCATAATTTGAATCGTCTCCCTCATGACTACAGTGTGAACAGTGAAGTTTGATTCATGAACAAATGACTCTTTAACTGATTCATTGTAATGAATCAGTCAAAAAGACTCACAAACAGTCTCAAAACACACACTTTGAATCAGTCTTATGACTACAGTGTGAACAGTGGAGTCTGACTCGTGAACAATGACTCTGTAACTGATTCATTGTAATGAATCAGTCAAAAAGACTCCAAAACAGTCTCAAATTAAAAATTTGAATCGTGAACAAATGACTCTGTAACTGATTCATTGTAATGAATCAGTCAAAAAGACTCACAAACAGTCTCAAACTCATAATTTGAATCAGTCTGATAACTACAGTGTGAACAGTGGAGTCTGACTCATGAACAAATGATTCATTGAAATTAATCAGTCAAAAAGACTCACAAACAGTCTTAGACAATCTGAATCAGACTAAATGACTCTAGTGTTAAAGGAATCAAGATCAAAAGCAGAATGCTTAAATTTATCCACACACAGAACAGACATTTTCCCATTAATATCCTATTTTAGAAATGATATCAAAAAGCCTCTGCAGATCTAATGAACTCATGAAAACAAACTCCCGCAGGTCTCATTGAAAACACTTCTTCTTGCAATGGACGTCCAACATCAGGCTTTCTCATGAGCAGATCGGGGGCTCGAGGGCCTGGAGGAGAGCCAGGTTCACGTCTAGACGCTCTAATTCATGCCATGAGAAGGGCTTTTATGGGCAGGAGGGCGGCTGGGGGATCGTTCGCACTCACCAAATGGGGGAATGTGATTTTACGTGCTACGGCCGGCCGCCCGACGGTGCCACAGCACTTTCAAAAGTGAGACACAAAGAACAAGGGTCAAAACATGAGCAGAAAGGGAAAGATTTAGCGCGCGGCCACGTCTTTACTGTCAGAGCGCCGTGAAAGGATGGCGCAGCTGCGATATACATTGAGGAACGGGTCAATGAATGCTGACATGTCTGTGGGAAAAACCATGATGCTTCAAAAGACTCAGGCACACAAACTGCCCGACCCCTCTAAAACACAAATAATGCCTGCCGCAAGTGAATGGCTGAAACCGCAGCTGAGAAAAACATCATATTCTGGGAGAAAACTAAATTACTAGTAAATTTAGCAAACGGTTACGAAGGCAATTGAAATCATCCCCTGAATTTGAGCATTTTCATGTTAAACATACTCCAGTAGTCTTTGTTTTATTTAGTACTTTGAAAATATTTTTTACAGTGTATCCAATAGAGAGAAACACACACACACACACACACACACATTTTTTTTATTTAGTTTTTTGAAAACATGTTGTTTTTAAAAACTTGTTTGTTGAGAGAGGATTTTTTAAATTTTTTATTATATGTGTAGATTTTTAATTTAATCTAATAATAAAATAATTATTAGATAATTTATTACAAAATTAAAATAAATGTGTAAGCAACACATTTAAAAAAATTTGAATCACGAGTCAGTGGAAGAATTTTAAACTTTAAACATTAAATTTAAAAAGTATCAATTTTTCAAAACTTGGAACGTTGAGATGACAGAAAATTTTCAAACTTTAATCTTCAATTTAAATTCAAAAGTATCACATTTTTATAAAAACTGGAATACTGAGTCAACAGAAGATTTTCAAACTTCAATCTAAATTTTTAAATATACAATATAAATATTTTAAATATAAAATCTAAATTACAATATAATATAATCATAATTAGGTCATTTATAACCAAAATATTATCACTTTGATCACTTTAAAAAAAATTGAAATACAGATTCAAAAGAAGGGTTAAAAATTAATATATTATTAAAATCATTATTAGATCACCATATAACGAAATTATATAATAAAATAAATTTAAAAGTATCATGTTTGAATGCTACAGAAGATTTCTCAAACTTCAATTAAATCTTAAATGTAAAAGTGTCAAAAAATACATGCTGAGTGAATAGAAGATTTTCAAACTTTAATCTTAAAAGTATCACTTAAAAAAAACAATATACAAAAAGTTTGTTTTTTTCTTAGTAAAAATAACAACATGGAACTGGGATAAAAGTAATAGATTTTAATTTGATTCTGTTTTGCAAGCAATAATATCGATGATGGTGAAGATGAACATGCAAAAGTGTCTCATCTTATGATGCATCTGCATTAAATCTGACAGCTGCACATCTGTACATCAGTCTGCTGATAATCACATCTGGATGGACAGCGTTTGACCTCTCCAGTGCCTTTAAACACACGTACGTTTCAGAGTAAATACAGACCATATTTCTGCAACAAGGACACTAAACCATAATGCCAATCGTCCGTCCTTCCGCTGAACTCTGTAGTTCTGTGGTCTGGCTTTGATTTTGAGGCACTGCTCGCTGTGAAGCTCAATATCGAAGGCCTTTCAATATGATTGCCATCATCACCATCATCATAATCGTCTGGTATGAATAGAGATCTGAAAATATCTGCTCTGCCAAAACTGTGTGTGATTTGGCAGGTAGGAGACTGCGAGTTTTGGGGCTGGCAAACGCTGCCACCAGCTGTGAAGAGAAGCACCTCCGAATCAGACGAGCAGGAGGCCTTTCAGAACATCATCTGATGAAGCCACGTCTCTGCAAACGGTCAGTTTTCATTCTGCGCTGGAGGAGAGCAATGAGGCGAAAACGCTCAGAGAAGAATCGCCGTCTCTTTGAGCCCTGCTGGGGTAAAGCAGAGACTCTATAGAGATGATACGACACTAACTAGACCTCAGATCCGGGCTGCACAAGAGGGAAATCAGAGCTCAGTCACTCTCAGAAAGAGATACTCACAATTCGCTTCGGTCTGACAGAGACATTCATGTCTGACAACACACTGTAAAACTAGAAAAGGATCACCGATCGAATCTAAAGAGCCACTGCAGCAAGAAAACACGTCTTTCTATTGAGTGCAGAAACAAGCAGAGTAGACTTGTGAGTCAGTTCTTTTAATGAATCATTCACGATGAATGAATCACTGAATCAACATCTGATTCACTCACATTTGAACTTCTTGTTTCTAATTCGTGAAGCTTTACTGATATTTCATATAGTGACATAACATAGGACAATGTGTTTTATAATTACACATTAAAAGTGTCAATAAATATACAAACATTAAATACACAAAGCATCTTATTTCAAGACAAAGTAATTAAGTGCAGTTCAGATTCAGTAACAGATCTGATTCAGTGAGTTCATCCGGTGATACGTCAAAAAGATTTGCTTGCAAAGAGTTTTTGTCATGTTTGATTTATAAATATAAATATTAATATAAAAAAATATATTCTACGCATAATTATAATAAATTTTAAATCACTTTTTAAAAATTTAATTGCAGAGTCAACAAAAGATTTTAAAAGAAACTTCAATCTTAAATTTTACATTTTTTAAAAAATATATATAATATTAAATCTTAAAAGTATCTTGTTTAAAAAAAAGTTAGCACTTTTAAATCATGAATTTAAATTTAAATGTATCACATTTTTAAAAATCGGAATACTGAGTCAACAGAAGATTTTCAAACTTTAATCATAAATGTAAATTTGGACAATTTAATATAACAATAATACATTTATTATTAGATTAGATCATTTATAACAAAAAAAGTAAAAGTATCGTGTTTTTAAAAATTAGATTTTTTTTGTGTGTGTGTGTGTTTATAAGTAGCAAATACATATAATATATAAATATTATATCAATATCAACTGCCAAGTTGGTGTGAAGGCTAATGGCACAGATCTGACAAACCTAGGATTGTGTATAGATTTATTTGGACTTCTAGTACATGACGTCAGAACCAGCTGGATCACGTCCTCACACACACACACACACACACACACACACACACACACACCACAGAAGCATCGCTGAGTTTGTGTCAGAATCTCACTGTAACTCTGAACCGTACGAGCATCTGTTAAAAGAAGGAATCCAGAACATGCGCCTGGAGGAGGGAGAGACGGCCGTGTGCGGCAGATATATTATTCAGCAGGCTTTTCTGCTGATTGGAGCAGCGTCTCCCGAGAGAAGCAGGACGAGATCCTCACTTGGCTCAGAGGCCCTGATTTATTTACGGCACATTATTAATGGAGCGGGGTTAAGACTTTGATACGGCCCCTGTGTCCGCTTTGATGCTACGGAGAGAAACATACACACACACTCGAGGCTCAGCGCATTGTTAAAACAGCACACGCTCGCACAGGTTGTGTTCGCTGGAGCTCCAGACTGACAGCGTGTTTTTGTTTATCCTTCCTGAAATTCAAAGGCACCGGAGACGCATGTGTGCAGAGCCACGTAGGAGGAGAACAAACACAAATATCCCTGAAAATCAAAACCTGGTGATCATCACGCATCTCTGGGGCCTGATATGCAGCGATACGAACACAACGAAAACCTGCTCTGAATCTCCACCTTTAACAGGAGCATCACCAGAGAACTAGTGCTGCATGCTTACCAGAAGACTAGTTAAAATGACCTAAAATTATTTAAAATATGCAAAACAAGCTTTAAAATCAGCTGAAATAGAAAAAAATAAGATTTTCTTTGAGGAAGCAATTCCTACAGTCCGTGACAAAGGCATGTTCACAACTATAACAATAACAACACAGATGAACAATGTCCTTGGAATCACTTTCATCATTTTTTTTTTGCAGCTGAGACTAACAAAAATTATCGACCAGCCAATCAGAATCCACCAGACTTTAAAGAGCAGAATGAACACAACATTTAATACAGTTAATATAGTTACAATTTTATCATTATAATATAGTTAGCATTATATTTATCCTTTTACAATTGTTCTTGGTGTAGCCCAATTTGAAAAGTAATTTTTTAGATAATGTAAGGAAATTATTAAAGAGCAGGTCAGATGGTATTTTAAAGTGGTCCCAATATTGTATTGGAGTCCCCTACATCAGGTTTAAATGCATCTAAGGTCAGAAAACATTGTAATTTTCTCAGAATATACATTTAAAATTAGAGTCATTTGCCAATGATTAGGAAATGATTCGTTTCAAGCAAGTTCGGAGCAAGCCCCTCCCTTCCTCAAGCCTACTCTGCTCTGATTGGTCAGGCTGGCCAAACCTGTTGTGATTGGCAAAGAGATGAGTCCTTGAGCCAGTTATCCAGCGCTACCCATTGACAAAGCACCTTTACATAAAACAATAATATAGTCAATCCGTTCTTATAATGACATAAAATACAAAAAACGAATCGTGCCCACAGCTAAAGTTTAGCTGCTAAACTGTGAACACTAGGTGGATACGTTAGCCGAGTGCCTAACGTGACTAACTGATTAAACAATACAGTTTGTAAACCAAAATATATCTACTGTAATGTTTGAAGAACGACAGACAAAAGACGCTTGGTCTTAACTTTTAATCAGAACGCAGAACAGTTGTATCACAGGAAGCACCAGCCGAAATCACTCATCTCTCCCGCATTAACCCTGTAACTGCCAGTGCAGCACAATAAACAGCAGTTTCACAATTATTATAAAGTCTGTGTGCTACACTACATTCTCTTATTATTAACCAAGTAATTAGAACAACGTCAGTCTACAATAATCGACATATTCTTAGGTTCACTGCAAATTTTTAGAACTACTTCAGTGAGACAGTAATATCGTGCTTTACCTGGAAACCTAAAGCTGCACTAGGTATACATCACATATTGGCACAAAAGAATTATATTTTGAGCACTCAACTGAAAATGTACACCTAACGTATCATCGTACTACTTTACAGGGTCGTGGTTCAGAGAGCTTGTTAGTCCAAATTAAGAAGATTAGAAGCCAACGAAGATAAAAGCCCAGATTGAGAGAAGCAGTTCTTGATAAAATGACAAGCACACAACAAAAGGCTTCGAAATTGTATTTCTGTGGTATCCTTGAACACCGCGTCTTCTCAACATGATGTAAATGCACTAATAGCAAAAGGGTTTGTGGGCAGATCAGACTCTGTTCGTATTTTCGCGGGCAGGCGGTGATTATGCAAATGTGTACCCAGTGACGTACACCGGTAACAGGCAAAAGAGTCGAAAATATAACGACTCGTTACGCCGATTCAGAACCGACTCTCTCTTTTGAGAGAGACAATATCTTTATTTATCATGCACTTTTTTGATTAACAACTTTGCAGATTGTTTTCATTTAAGGATAGCTACGTTATAAACTGCAAAAGAGAGATTTTTCAAAAACCCATCTGACCTGCTCTTTAAAATCTAAAAACGCCATTTTTTTTCTATTTATGCCGAGCTCTAAAATAAATCCCAAATTTTATTTGGCAGAAATTGTGAAAATAAGTGCAAGACAAAACATTCTAATATTATAAAACACTCTGATGTTATAGAACATATTCTTTATATATATATACATTTTTTAAGCATTTTTTTTTTATCCTTCTACAATAACTCATGAGCAACTAGAAAAATAAGTCAAAAAATATACAAAAAAAAATAAAAATAAAACAAAAAAATTATGTGATTCCAGTTTTAAGAACTGGATGTTATTCAAGGTTTGCCCATTTATTTTATTTAACTAATTTCCTTCTAGGACAGGACGTACTGTAATAGGACAAAACTACACGTAGTATGTATCTAAATGTATACTGCGTGTAAAAAGCAGAGTGTGGAAGGAGGAGAAGAGAGAGAAAAGAGAAATATATATATATATTAAAAAAGAGATGCATTTTAAGAGATGTGAAGAACGCTATTTAAACAATATCTGCTGAGATGATCAGCAGAGACATGATTTATACTTTTACACATCTTTTAAAATGCAACACATACTGTAATTCACATTCAAGCCAATTATAAACAATCATGTGCACAAGTCCAGACAACCCAAAGATACTCAGTTTGACCCTACAGTGCACTTCGAGGAGCTCTGATGTGGATTTAGACAGAAGCATCTGCTAACACACGGCTAAAAACAGCGACAGCGAGAGTCATTTTTCACTCAGCTACTCTCGGTGCCACAGGCTCCTTCTGCTTTCACATCGGCCTGTTTGTCTGCGCCGAACTGCATTACCCTCAGATGATGATGGTTGATGAGCAGCAGCAGGATGGTAGCTGTTGTGGGGACAGATCTGATGCCTTCAGGAGCTGCTTCACAAACACAGAATGAGAGCAGAAGCCGTAAAACAGGAGGACGACTGGCACACCTCGGAGCCTCAGAACAGAGAGCGAGCGAACACACGGCCGTCTGCCCTTGATAGTGTGAAGAACTGCTCAAATAAACACCAGTAAATCTGCATTTACCAATCCCATGCATGCAGCTGCACTGGTTTATAGTGAAACGTGTCCAAAAACACTGCAATAAAAAGCACACTATATAAATTGTATAGATACAATACTTTTTAAAAGGTTTGGGGTTTTTATTGTTTCAGAAAGAATTTTCTTGTGCTCATCAAAGCTGCATTTATTTGATCAAAAATACAGTAAAAAAAACTGAAATATTATTATAATTTAAAATATCTGTTTTTTTATGTGGATATCTGTTAAAGTGTAATTTATTTCTGTGATGCGCAGCTGTATTTTCAGCATCATTACTCCAGTTTTCAGTGTCACATGATCTTCAGAAATCATTCTAATATGCTGATTTACTGCTCAAGAAACATTTCTGATTATCAATGTTGAAAACATTCATATTTTTGTGGAAACTGTGATATATTTTAATTTTCAGGATTTATAAATGAATAGAAAGTTCAAAAGAGCAGCATTTATTTGAAATAGAAATCTACTGTAACATTATAAACGTCTTAACTGTCACTTTTGATCAATTTAATGCATCCTTGATAAATAAAAGTATTTATTTCTTTATATAATTAAGGATGAAAAGTGACTCATTATCATCACGTGAAGTTCATAAACTCGCTGATGCTCTGGAAACGAGAATGAAGTGTTCATGTTCACGTCACGAGAGTGAAAACACAAGCGATCGATATATTGGCTTGCAAACACAGCCTTATTAATTCATATCTATTGTCTGCTGCGAGCTTCAGCATGTAGGTGTAAAATATTAATCACTTTGGAGATGAATTATTAATGGAAAAACATACGGAACAGGGATTGAAATGACTTTGGGGAGGTGGAACTGCTAAAGGACTAATGAAGCAGAGACACAAGAAAATTGCTGCAGTAAACCAAAACTAGAAGCGTTTGATACAATAACTACAAATATATCATATATTTCACACATTTGTGACCCTGGAGCACAAAACCAGTCTTAAGTCGCTGGGGTATATTTGTAGCAATAGCATGATTATTGCACAGGTGTGCCTTAGGCAGCATGATTACCACAATAAAAGGCCAGTCTAAAATGTGCAGTTTTATCACACAGCACAATGCCACAGATGTCGCAAGTTTTGAGGGAGCATGCAGTTGTCATGCTGACTGCAGGAATGTCCACCAGAGCTGTTGAATTGAATGTTCATTTCTCTAACATAAGCTGTCTCCAAAGGCGTTTCAGAGAATTTGGCAGTACATCCAACCAGCCTCACAACCGCAGACCACGTGTAACCATACCAGCCCAGGACCTCCACATCCAGCATCTTCACCTCCAAGATCGTCTGAGACCAGCCCCCCGGACAGCTGCTGCAACAATCAGTCTGCATAACCAAAGAATTTCTGCACAAACTGTCAGAAACCATCTCAGGGAAGCTCATCTGCATGCTCGTCGTCCTCATCAGGGTCTCGACCTGACTGCAGTTCACAGTCGTAACCGACTTGAGTGGGCAAATGCTCACATTTGATGGCGTCTAGCACTTTGGAGAAGTGTTCTCTTCACAGATGAATCCCGGTTTTCACTGTTCAGGGCAGATGGCAGACAGCGTGTAAGGCGTCGTGTAGGTGAGCGGTTTGCTGATGTCAACGTTGTGGATCGAGTGGCCCATGGTGGCGGTGGGGTTATGGTATGGGCAGGCGTATGTTATGGACAACGTACACAGGTGCATTTTATTGATAGCATTTTGAATGCACAGAGATACCGTGACGAGATCCTGAGGCCCATTGTTGTGCCATTCCTCCACGGCCATCACCTCATGCTGCAGCATGATAATGCACGGCCCCATGTTGCAAGGATCTGTACACACTTCCTGGAAGCTGAAACATCCCAGTTCTTGCATGGCCAGCATACTCACCGGACATGTCACTCATTGAGCATGTTTGGGATGCTCTGGATCTGCGTATACGACAGCGTGTTCCAGTTCCTGCCAATATCCAGAAACTTCACACAGCCATTGAAGAGGAGTGGACCAACAGGCCACAATCAACAACTTGATCAACTCTATGTGGAGGAGATGTGTTGCACTTCGTGAGGCAAATGGTGGTCACACCAGATACTGACTGGTTTTTGGACCCCCCCGGACCCCCCAGTACAGTAAAACTGCACATTTAAGAGTGGCCTTTTATTGTGGCCAGCCTAAGGCACACCTGTGCAATAATCATGCTGTCTAAGGCACACCTGTGCAATAATCATGCTGTCTAATCAGCATCTTGATATGCCACACCTGTGAGGTGGATGGATTATCTCGGCAAAAGAGAAGTGCTCACCAACACAGATTTAGACAGATTTATGAACAACATTTGAGAGAAATAGGCCTTTTGTGTACATAGAAAAAGTCTTAGATCCTTGAGTTCAGCTCATGAAAAATGGGGGCAAAAACAAAAGTGTTGCGTTTATAATTTTTTTCAGTGTACATCGAGAAATGAATTTTTAAATAAATACAATAACAAATAATAGAGCTTAAGATTTTGAGGAAGGACAGCGTGAGTCGTGAAAGGATAAGCACACACTTCCAGACAACAGCACATAATTATCAGCACTGACATATGATTATTATACGACATGCCTGGATGCACGAGGCTCGTTCAGAAAGAGAAGACATCGCCCAGAGCAGGAGATCAGACAGTTATAGCTTCTCCAGCTGAGAAAAGAGAAAGACGCCTTAAAAAGAGAGAAATTAGCCATGTGTCCATTTTCATCACACACTCCCAACTTAATAAAAAGCTGAGAAGGTGAGAGACAGAGAGGAGAAAAGCTGAAGCTCAAACGCTGGAGGACGACAATAACTGTGACCGAAACACAACAACACAGCAGAGATGAATCACACACACATCTAAAATCATTTCACAGCTCAAACCAGCACCAAGGACACCTCAGTGATGGGAATCAAACAATAAACTGCATTTTTATAAATGCAATTTAGTTCAATAAATATATGCGCTACGTGTTTCTGAGTGAAGCGTGGCACTGTGTTCATTTACACGTGCAGGTTATGTCAAAATAAAAGTTTGATGGTTTAATGTTTGACAGTGCAGAAATTTAGACTGGCATAAATATAATATTTTATTTTTTAACTTATATTTACAAAAATTAAATTTATTATATTATTTAAATTATTACTTAAATTATTTCTTTTTTAGATACAAATTAAAAAGACATTTTAATTTGAGAAATTTTATTTAAAAATCATTTTAAATTATATTTTAAAACACAAAACGTTATCACGCATTTTTCATGCAGAATTAGAAAAAGTATTTTATATTTGTATTTTTTTTCTCCTCTTTTAGTTGTAAGTACAATAAGTGACAATGTAACAATATATATTTCTTTAATATGTCTGAAATATACATTTAATGATACAGAAACATTTGGTCCCAAACTAACTAGTCCCAACTCTGTGAAATTTAACTTTGGCAACCTTTTTACTAAATTTTGCATTTATTATTTTTTTTATTTCTATTCATTTAATTTTAATGTATACTGATACAAACAAGCAAAATAATAATAATAATAATAATAATAATAATAAAATAAAATAAAATAAATAATCACACTGCATGTTGTTAACAACAAAACTGCAAACCACACACAAAAAATAAATAAAATGGCTTCATTCTTGTCTGCAGGACGGGTTAGAAAGCATCATTAATGACTAACCTCATCAACTGAATTAAACATCCACCAAAAAAGACAAGAAAAACATCTAAACATTTATCACACATTCACATATCTCACACATCTTATTTTAAAGGGTCACGGCACCATTTCCGCAGGCTCATCTAAAACATGCATATTTTTATTATAATTCACACGTATTTATTAGGCTTCTGCCTGATTTCAGCCACTCTTTATTCTCCCCCTATTAAAATTATTCAGATAAAAGCGACAGAGAAACACAGGAAAAGCAATAAAGAGCAGGAAGGAGTGGATGAAACAACAGCGTCTAATCAATGAGCTCAGTATCAGCTCGTCACCTTTATAATTGCTGCCTCCATTAAAAATGTGAGGCCAAAGTGCTACGAGCGACGCTGCAGGCGAGCCACATGAATTTTTAACATGAGATGAAACGAGAAGCTGACTTCAGAGGCGGATATTAGCCTTCAGCTTCATCGCTTCGCACCGCAAACGCTCTCAGGTGAAAAATAAAACTGAGATTACCTGAAACAGATAACTTACATCACTTCATTCTTTATAAAACCATTCCTTCAAAACCATTCAGTAACTATAGATTACACACACACACACACACACACATATATATATATATATACACACACACACACACACACACACACACACACACACTCACTATATACATATACTGCCACACCACACACACACACACACACACACACACACACACAAACCACAGCCATTATACCATACTAAAACATAAATAATGTGATAAAAATAAAATAACTAATAATATAAAATCTAAAAATGACTAAATAAATGTAAAAATAAATTATAAATTATAAAATAATAATACAAAATGATTAAATTAAATTTAATAATATAATATTATAAACATAAGTATTTTATAAATAATTATAATAAAAAAAGAAATATCAAAATAAGAAGATATAATATCAAAAAACTTAAGATGATAAATAATTAGTGCAATTTAATTTACATGCACATCTATATTCTTGTCATAAAAGTAGTTCTATTTTAAAAATATGTTAAATAATTACAGTGGCAGTATTTATAATTTACATTAAATTATCCAGACTGATTATTCCTGATGAAATCAAATCTAGACGCTAAAGGTTTTCCAAGGTTTAATAATGTTTAGTAATAACTATAGAAATATAATACCATAAATAACTCCTACCTGACACACATTTCCTCTGTCTTCTCTTATTAAAGTTCAAATAAAGTTTTCTACAAAATGAAAATGTCATAATGCAGTATTTCAGTATTTTTACTGAAGCGTCTCCTCCATTGACGTCCATTCAAACTTCATTACAAGATGGCAATGAACGTGATGATCCATGGGCAGAATCTATCATGTAACTATTAATATTTTAATGTCTAAATTGACCAGAATCCACATGTGTGTCTAAATGTAAGCACTGGCCTCATTTACGGTGTTTCAGAGTCCATTAGCACACAGCGATCTTAAGAGCCACTTCAGATGGACTTCAAACTCTTGACTCCACACAAATGCATCTGAGTGCAGCATAAAATAATACGACCCTGTAAAGAACATTATCTGGTGCCAGGAACTGTCCGGTTATGGGATAACAACAGAACCCTCCATCCAACATCTCATTTGAGTCTGAACAAACGTCTCTGATGGCGCGAGTCCTTAAAAAGCTCAGTGGTTGGTTTGGAGATGGTTTGCACAATTCAATTCATCCCAAAAAAAAACTTCACAATCCACAGACAAACATAGACTCTGAGGAGCTGCTATTCAACCAAACATAACTATAGTAAATGTAATTTTTAAAAAAAAAAATAAAAAAATATAGTAATAATTATAAGTAATCAAAATAAATAATAAATAAAAATCATAATAATAAAAAAATGAAAATAAATTAAAATCAAATAAAAACAAATAAAAAATTAATAATTTAAAAACATGATTATATTTATTTTGCTTTTTTGATTATTAATTTATTTTTTGTGTACAGTATTTTATTTTTATTAAATGAATCAAACAAAAAAAACAATATACAAAAAATAAGTAAGTAAATAATCAAAAAGCAAAATAAATAACAATTTTTTATGTTTTTTATTTGTTTTTTATATCACCAAACAAAAACAAATTTACAAAAAAAAAATATTAATAATCAAAAAAGGCAACAAATTTAATAATGTTTTTATTTATTTTTATTGTTTTTATTTATTTTAATGAATCAAAACAAAAATATACAAAAAATTAATTAAAAATTTTAATTAAAATGCTTTTTGATTCATTTATTTTTTAGTATATTCGTCTTTTTTGATTCATTAAATAAAAACAAAAAAATGTGTGTGTGCCTTTTTTGATTATTAATTTATTTTTAGTACGTATTTGTGAGATATTTGATTCATTAAATAAAAAAAAAATAAAACAGAAAAAAATGTAAATAATTAAAAAGTTCTTATATTTATCGATTTTTATTATTTGTTTATTATTTTGTCATTGTGTGCAGCAAATACTGTGATTCTAATAAAAAAAATACTGATGAAGTTTTTTTTGTCACTTTCGATAAAAGCGTCTGCTAAATTAATTAGTGTCAATATAAATATTAATGTAAACGAATATCTGATTGTGATTGGTCCTTCTCAACATTCTGCAGTCAAATATTTGTATATAATTGACTGCTGAATCAATATTAATATTAATTTTAATAAATCATTGTGTGTCTACTGATTGATGTGAAAGTCACACATTTTATAACTGAATTCAGATTTTGTGTTTTTTTGTTTACAAAAAAAAGAACCATCTAATAATTTTACAATATCTGCTATCATTTTAGTTAATGGTCATAATAAAAATAATACAAAAAAATTAGCAAGCTGATACCAATATTAGTCAAACCTTTAATATCTGAGCTTCATTTTACATTTATGCATTTAGCAGATGTTTTTTATCCAAAGTCATGCATAGTATACCAGTCTGAGTAAAAGCGGTAATACAGTAAAACCACAACAAAGCATATTTATCGGTGGAAATAAAGTGATTATTAGACAGAAAACAATGAAAATCCTCAATCTACAAGCACCTTATGAAGAGCTAGAAGGCCATTATTATTACTATTATTATAAGAGGTAAAATGCAGGTTCGCGGAGAGTGAAGTACGTGGGTATGTTGTGCTGCTGAATGAGTTATTTATGCATATAAAACCTCCTCACTCCTGAGAACAATTGAGGAAAGTGCTGAATAAAAGTGCATTAAAATCCCCTGGATTTGCTGACACAAAAGCAAGCGTTCCCATCAGGAACATTAGACCGGATGCACAGAGTCCAGCCCATAAATACTGCACTAAATGTTAACAAATTCATCCACAATGATTAAAAGAGCTATAATGCAATGAAAAAACAAGCTGTCTAAATATAAAACTGTTGTGGAGTGACACCAATTTATGACTGTCCAGTGTCCAGATTTGAACATTGGCAGAGAAGAAAGAGTGAAAAAGCGAAGGCTTTAACAGACAGAGGTGAAAAGCAGCTCTGACCGGGCGCAGTCTGAGGTAATTGAGCGCCTCCATGAACAAACACACACGGAAAATGAGGTTAAACAGGGTGTGCTGTATAATATGAGCATCTGATGACTGATAGTTAATGAGAAACTTGACCTCTTCCAGGTTCAGCAAATTGAGGCTTTTTAATTTAGTCAGCGTGTTACCGCCGAGAATCAATCCAGCCGCTGCATTAATGCATGCAAAATCAAGAGAGGAACACCAAGGTTTGTCTTTTCATTCAAGCTAACTTTAACACAACCCCATCACTTATATTTCAATGAACATCAATCTTGTAATTACTGGTCAACCGATATTGATTTTTTTTAATAGCTAATGCAAATATCTTAGGAGAAGCAGGACTGACCTGATATAAAGCCGATATGTATTTATATATGATATCATACCATTTAATTAAAAAAAAAAGTAAAAATGCACGTATGACAATTGTTAAAATAATATTTATATTTATTTCATATAATTTATTATATTTTACATAATATTTACAAAATTAGAAAAAAAATAATTTGAAAATAAATTATATTAAATAAAATAAAATAAGTACAATAAAAAATATATACAAATATTATAATAATATATAATCTGAAATAAAAAATATAAATATAAAAATATTATTATGAATAATAATAATAATGAATTTGTAAAATAAACTTCTTGATTCTGTAATTTTTCCAGAATAAATAAAATATGTACAGACGGAAATGTTGAGATTAGATTGTAAAATAATGAAGATGGAGAATCTCTCAATGTTCTGATGTTCTCAACGCTGTCAAAAGTTCAGCTTTTCAAACACTGGCCAAATAGAAAACATATCAGCCGATGCCAATCTTAAAAAAAAAAAAAAAAGAAAAGAAAGAAAAAAATGCCAAATGTCAGCCGATATATCGGTTGACCATTACTTTTGATCATCGGAAATATCAATTTATAAATGTAACTTTTTTGAGTGATTTTATTTAACAGTTTCAGTTCAGTTCAAACAGAATTGCAAGCAATAAACTCAAAGTCTTTATTTTTCTCACAATTCCAAGTTTTACATCTCGCAATTCTGTTTTTTAGAAAACAATAAGGAAATAAAAAAGGCAAACTGTGACTAGAGATGCATGATATTGGATATTTTGCCAAAATCCGATATGGCACTATCTTTTTCAACTCATTTTGGCCGATAGCTGATGCCAATACCGATATATAGCTCTCCTGTGCAGAGATTATAAACTACTTTATTTTAATTTTTAGTTAGTTTTTAATTTTAAAAAAACACTGTTCGAAATTAAAAAATAATGAAATTGTTGTTTGAAAGCGGATTAGAAACTATTGATTGACTATGAATCAATCACTGTCTGCATTTTCCCCCTCAGACAGACGCCGTGGTAACCTTAATATTTCTAAAATTAAAAAAATTCTGAAAATCTTTTAGAGCTCCTTGTATTTAAGAATGTGAGTTACTCGTCTTATCGGCAAGGCATACGGCATCATTTTTTATATCAGGCCGATCCCGATGTTTACATTTTAGGCCATTATCGGCCGATAATCATTCCGATAATATCGTGCATCCCTAATTGTGAATTGTGAAAATTTATTTGTCTATTTATTTGTGTGTTTAATTTAAAAACTTCAGGAGTTAAAGGATAAAATTTGTAGGAAAAATACTAAGAACCAAAATTTATTTATCAAATAATTCAGATAAAACCAACAGACAGAAATTCAGGCAGCTTGAAAGTAAATTAAAAAAGTAAAAACTCTAACTCTCTGCTTCACATACTCTCTGTTACTGTTGTGAAATTATTTTCATATTACTTACAGATGGAAATTATTTTTCCATTTATACTCCTGAAAGCCTAAATCGGTCTTCACACGTGCTAATGCAGCTCTAGATTCCTAGGAGCTCATCTGAGATCGGCGGAATATTCTGATCTCACTGTAATTACACACGGATCTGGATTCAGCAATGCCTTTAACAGCACAGAAACACATGTCGAGGTATTTGATGTGCAAGATCTGACCTGTATGCTGGGACGCTGCAGCACCTTTCTACTTTATAAGCACAAAACCAACATGATAACAGAGCTCAACGCAACAAACAAACAACCCAAAAGATGCAGGAACGGAAAGTGCCAAAAAAAACACAACAACAACAAACAGCTCATGAATATTCAGCCTTCTGGATTCTAATTCACAATGTTTAAAACCTTCAGAGTCTTTGAACATCACGTTAGCACAGAAACCTGCAGAAACAAAACGCAGTTAGCTGGTTATTCACCATAAATGCTGACTGAATAAATCCTGCTCGAGCCCTTCATCTGTTTTGAGTAAGAGTGTATAGCTGTGCTCAAATCAAACTAATCAATTTCCTATTTCAATTCCCATTTTAATACTAATCATAACGGGAGCGGAGAAATACGGTTCCAACAACACAGCATGTTTTCTAGTTCTAAAGGAATGAAATCCATTCATCTTACACAATAACCAATTGTTTCCTTTCCCTAGAGCAACATAATTTATGCCAATATAAAATCCTGTACTGTGGTATTTATGATTTGATGAAAAACATTCAGAAATTATAGAGATGTGAAACAGCGTCAGTGGTGTTAAACACGGACTGCATGACTTCATCCAGACGGACCAATGATGCTTGAGATCAGACTGAAACTACACGCCATTAATAATCAGATACACATGACTTTAACTGTCTTTCATTTCTGCTACACCATACTATCATCTGATATATAAATGCTGCATTTATATTCCGTAAGAAACCAAATATCAATTGTACACTTGTGGTTATGGACAAGTTTTTGAATATATAAATAATATAATTAATATAATAATATAATATAATATAATATAATTATCATAATATATCATATAATATAATAGAATATAATATATATAATATAATATAATATAATATAATATAATATAATATACTAAAAGGTTGTCACTATAATATAATAAGAATTATTCAGTAGTTTGTTCAAAAAACTGCCCAAAAACTGTATTGTTATAGTATATAATTCAGTTTTTGGCCAATTTTTGAATGACTAACCTTGAAATTTTTTATATATTATATTATATTATATTATATTATAATACTATATATTATATTTATTATAGATTATACTTATATTATTTATATTATATTAAACATAATATTAAATATTAAATTAGCCACCCTTTATTTAGATATTAGGTAGCATCCCATTAAAATAAATAAATAAATAAATAATCCCCCAGTCTTGTCATAAAACTTTTGTTTTCTGGCAATTTTGAATACATATTAAAATACAAACATCAAACAAACATAAAAATTGTAATATATAATATAATAACTAATGTACGTATATAATATAATCTAAATATAATATAATATAAATACCTATAATATAATATAATATAATATAATAGAAATAATATAATATAATTTTTAGGACAATTTTGAACGACTATTGAATATTCTACTTATTTATTATACAACAATATTGTATTACATTACATTATAATTATATTTTAGATTAGATATGAATTTTATGTATATATCTGCCTTATTTCCACTGCCCTGCTGTCTAGATACAGTGTCAGATATTATAAATAAATAAACAAATACATGAAACCATAATCCCACAAACGCAGCCCAGTCGACCAGAACAGAAGAGGCTCAGAAGTGCAGGGCGTTGACTCTCTCGACGGGTGTGAACGACTGATTTGAAGAGGGCCGTGGTAACGGTGCTAAAAGAGTCACGTGTCGCTCCCGCCGAGACGCCTGGAGGAAGGTGAACTCCATCAAACACACCTGTAATTAGCCAGCGGCCACACATCCGCCCGGTGTGTGTGTTCATCAGCTCATGAACCTCCAGACGGATGCGCTCACAAACAGCCGCGGGCCAAACCATACAAATGTCAGTGTCCGCTGAGCTCGAGCCCCGGAGTACTGCTCACACTCTCACAGGAAGGGGCTTCATCTGCGTGATTGTGTGTGTGTTAACCGCGCTGAGGACGAGGGAAGGTAAATGTCATAGTTTGTGTGTGTTTTGGTGCTCAGGGATGAGAAACGGCCCTCAGCAATCAGCGTCCCACATCAAACTCGATCGAATTTCAATCCACAGCGTCTGCATTTTACATACGGGCCCACATTTAACAAAGAGTAAACAATTTAACACACTTCAAACAGCCACTTAAGCCTCATTTACATAACTTAATAGAGCAAGATAGGACTTTTTTTGCCCACTTTTTAATTTTAACGAATATATGAGAATTAATACCAAAACCAACTGGCACAACAAGGAACAGACACACACACACACACAAACAAACAGACAAACACACAGACACAAACACAGACACACACACACACACAGACAAACACACACAAACACAGACAAACACACACACACACACACACAGAGACAAACAGACAAACACACACACACGACACAAACACAGACAAACACCACACACGACACAAACCAGAGACACACACACACAGACACAACCACAGACCGCGCACACACACACACTCACTCATTCTCACACACACACACACACACACATGACAACACACACTCACTCAACAC